>NC_073306.1:153354918-153654918 GCF_027595985.1 Sorex araneus | reverse complement strand
TTTCTGTGATTGATTGGAATTTTCCTAATGACTAATGATGTTGAGCATCTTTTGATGTGCTTAAGTTCAGCATTTATTTTACCAGATTTAAGCTGTCTTTCTCCAAGTCCATGAGTTCCTTTAGAGCATATTAAAGGAATGTGTCTTTGCATCTCTAGAAATTGAAATGAATAAGGGAATAAGCAAGCTAAACAAAAAACATGAAATTTGAGAAACATTAAAATTCTATATTGCTAAAATAAAAATCTGATAACACATTTAAAAGGAAAGAGAAAGAAAAGAAAAAAATAATATTGGCAAGGATTTTAACAAAGGAGGAAAAACTCTGGACAAAGATTGTGTGATTCTGAGATAACACTTTGAGACTTTAATAACAAAGAAAGTATCCAGGTAAGGAATTAGAGAAAGGGCATTCTAAGTCAAGGGAATAGCTGGTGCAAATGTCTCATTCCATATAAGAAACATGATGTTGAATAATAGATTAAACCCTACGAGAAGAGAAAAATATCAAGTCAAGCACCCTTTGTAAATACTGATATGAGTGTCTATATGTGTTCGTCTTTGGGTTTGTTCGTGATGTTTTTATTCTCACATTTAGTAAATAGCAGACTTCTATCTAGCCAGCTGAAGGCATATAAGGTCATAAAGTTCCAAAGTCAATGAAATGGCTTTGTTTCCAACAGAAACTTAGTCTCAGCATGGAATTCACCAGTGTTTGCCTTCCCTCCATAATTATGGAAATATAGGATAGAATTTCTGTCCTTGAAAGCCTTTGATAATACCTAAGTACATCATCTTAATCCATTCCAGCTATCATAACAAAATACCATAGAGTGAGTGATTTAAACAACAGATATTTGTTTTTCATTATTTAGGAGGTTGCAAAGTCTATGTTCAAGGTTTCCACTGATCTAGTTCCTGGTGAGAGCCCCTTCCTGGTTTGTAGATAACCATCTTCTTTCTGTGTTCTCTCATGGGGTTTGAAAGACAGGAAGCAAGCTTTCAAGTGTCTCTACTGTAACTAATCTCCTTTTGAGACCTCCATCTTCATGACCTCATCAAACCTGATTACCTCTAAGGCCCCATCTCCAATAACCATCCCCTGGGAAGCTACAACTTCAGTATATTAATTGGAGGAGGGTTGACACAATTCATTCCACAGTCCAGACTTCACATTGGATAGGCGATTTTTAAGAAAAAAAAAACAAAACATAACTTACTGCCCCGGTAACAAACCCATCGTGACTTGTAAGTTCTGTGAAAAGTCATGTAGCACTGTCATCCCATTGTTCATCGATTTGCTCGAGCAGGCATCAGTAACATCTCCATTGTGAGACTTGTTGTTACCATTTTTGGCATATTGAATACGCCACGGGGAGCTTGCCAGGCTCTGCCATGCCGGAGGGATACTCTCGGTAGCTTGCCGGGCTCTCCAAGAAGGATGAAGGAATTGAATCCGGGTCAGCAAGGCAAACGCCCTGCCCACTGTGCTATCACTCCAGCCCAAAATAATATGATAAAACTTAAATTTTAAAATACGGGTAAATGGATTAGAAGGGCAAAGAATAGCAGCAGAGAAATAAGAACTGATAGAAGAGTTATAGGTGGTCAGACAAGACATAATGGTGGCATGGACTGTCACTGTCACATCATCCTGTTGCTCATTGATTTGCTCAAGCAGGTACCAGTAACATCTCCATTGTGAGACTTCTTGTTACTGTTTTTGGCATAGTGTGTGTGTCACAGGTAGCTTGCCAGGCTCTGCTGTGCGGGCAAGATACTCTCGGTAGCTTGCTGGGCTCTCTGAGAGGGACGGAGAATCGAACCAGGTCAGCCATATGCAAGGCAAACACCCTACCAGCTGTGCTATTGCTCCAACCCAGTGGCATGGACTATAATGGTAAAATTAGTCATGTAGTAAAAGCTTAACACTTGCAAAAGATGTACATGGGGATATGTGGAGTACAATGAAAGAGAATATCTGTTACTATTTCCAGTATATAATACTTCTACCAGAATGGAGTGATAGCACAGTGGGTAGGGTGTTTGCCTTGCACATGGTCGACCTGGGTTCAATTCCTCTGTCCCTCTCGGAGATCCTGGCAAGCTACCGGGAGTATCCCGCCCGCACAGCAGAGTCTGGCAAGCTACCTGTGGTGTATTCTATATTCCAAAAACAGTAACAACAAGTCTCACAGTGGAGACGTTACTGGTGCCCGCTTAAGCAAATCGATGAATAATGGGATGACAGTGCTACAGTGCTACTAGATCCCAGTATTATGGTAAAGTTTATTTTTAAAATATTTTTTTAATTGTATCATATTCAGGATTTAATATTTGCTTTCTCCTCTTCCCCTACCTCTGCCATCATCCTTACCAACAATATCAATAATGACAAGTTCCTTTACAAATTATACCATTGTCTCATCATTGTGTATATGACAAGAGTTGGAGAGATACTAATCACAAAAATGGGGGCTCACCACATACTTTACTGGGGCTGGTTCACAAGTTCAATTTCTGTTTATCTCTCCTCAACAATGACTGCCATGGCTAACAATGAATGATGCACACTTCACAGGGAGGAACACAACAGGGAAGAAAAAAATCAAATGAGACTGTCTCACTGTGCTATTGAGGCAACTCTCTTACTTATAATTATTCTTGACAACCAGAAATTTGTGTGGAAAATAGATGCTTGTATTGTGTTGTTTCCAATGAGCTGTGATCACTTGACTTAAGTAAATGGAGTTGGATGCTCCTTCTCTTATAACAAACATCAACACATAAGAGGACAGTTAGTATTTCTTGTAAATACTGTTCAGTTTAGAATTCTGGTTGCCTAATAACCTACTCTAGCAACAGGGTAGCTAGGTAGTCATGAAATATCCAGTGTTTCAGAGCTGACAGAAGAACAAGATTCTAGTTGTGGATTTTAGGCATCAAAAACCAATAAGAGAAGTATTTCTTGCACAAAATATTGGTTCAGTACCTTGCTGACAAAAGCAAGGATCATTTGGGAGAGTTTTTCAGAGTTATGTTCAACTATATAAAATAAATTTTGCACAGCATACTCATTAGTAGAAAATATACTTTTGGTTGTAATAAGTATAAATAGCCTCCATTTTGTACAGAGAGGAAATGAGAATGTTCCCCAATTTCCCAGTCTCCTTCAGATCTGTCTCTCTAGCCCACATCATCATCAGAGCATCTTTTAAATATCTAAATACCAAATCAACGACAAAATGGCAAAGAAGTGACAGACAGTCCTAGAGGGAATTAAACAGTATCATAAAGAAGCTGAGAAATACCAGAACAGAATTATCTACTTTATCTAATGGTGAAAAGAAATTCTTAGTGAGAAAAAAGACGTTCACAGACAAAATCTCTTTGCAATATTACACTGTAGAACAATTACTTCCTTTACAAAATGTCACATACATCTCTGGATCCCCAAATTATGGCAATACATCCTGGAAAATATAAATTATGAGTATGAAATATTAAATATGACCATTGCAAAGAAATTTAGTTTGGAGATAAAATTAAAGTAGAAAAGTACCTAGTCTTAAAATATCGAATAGGGCCCTGAGCAATAGCACACTAGATAAGCATTTGTTTTGCATGCAGCCAACCCAGGTTCCACTCCCAGTTCCCTTATAACACACTCCCCCATGTATACTGGAGTAATTCATGAGTGCAGGGTGAGGAGTAAGTCATGAGCACTGCCAGGTGTGTCCCCTCCCCCCCACACACAGATTGAATTAGCCTAGATTATTCAGGTGTCACCAGTGTAAAATATAACAGGGGTCTTGGAAGAGCCAGTGGAAATTAAAATTTATTTATTCTGCTCCAGGACAAGTAGCTAGTGAATGGCAGAGTCCGAAGTTTTTAATCAACTCGGGTTATCTCTCTTTCCACTCCGGCTCTCCAGTGGAACCTGGGATTTTCCAGTGCTCTAGTTTCAGCTACAAATTAGTTGAAGTTCTACACTGAAAACTGGATGCAAATGTTCTAGCATGTGGATGCTTCACAAAGTAGGCAGCGGAGATTTTTGCTTCTGAATAAATATCAAAAGAGGAGTCATCTCTTTATGTTAAAAGAAGTTAATAGGTTTAAAAAAAAATGGTGTCTGCAGAAGTTACCGCCTCTAACAGAATCACAGGGAGGACACAGTACATTTGTTTGCCTTCTGAGAATTTAAATCTCTTCTAAGGCAAACCCAAGATATTCCCCTGCTAAGAGATCCAAGCCGATTATGAATACAATGCATGGAAACATCTGTGGTTTGCACATTGTTGAACGAAAAAGGCTTTAATGTGTTGGAGCAGAGGCCAAACAACCAGTCTCCATGGCAACCTCATGTATAGTTTCAACTGACAGTTGCGCAGAATATTCAATCAGATTCTTATGTTTATCCAAATGGCACCCAGTAAATATTTCCCTTAGCCACTGTTTTTTGTCTTGGTGACTTGGTGGCAACATCTGCAGAAACAAAGGAAGGGACACTCAGGGAGAGGGTGGGGAAGGCAGGAGATGACCACAAACAGACTCCCTTCAGGAAAGCTACAATAGTTTCTCTTGTCAAATGAAAAGCAACTGAAAGATAGGAAAATAAGAAGTGTGGGGTGTGTGGGTGGGGGTGGAAAGAATCAAAATACCTGACTTTCGTGTTTAAAAGTTACTTCAAAAGTTTCTGCACCGCATAACAATTAAAATAGCATGGTAATGGAACAAAGACAGACCCGCAGACCAATGGAACAGGGTGGAATATCCCTACACACAACCTCAAATGTATGATTATCTAATCTTTGATAAGGGAGCAAGATATGTGAAGTGGAGCAAGGAAAGCCTCTTTAACAAATGGTGCTGGCACAACTGGACAACCACGTGCAAAAGAATGGGTTTAGACCTCGACCTGACACCATGCACAAAAGTCAGATCAAAATGGATTAAAGACCTCAACATCAGACCACAAACCATAAGGTACATTGAAGATAAGTTCGGCAAAACCCTCCACGATATTGAAGATAAAGGTATCTTCAAAGATGACATGCAACTGGCCAACCAAGTGGAAACAGAGATCAATAAATGGGACTACATTAAACTAAAAAGCTTCTGCACTGCAAAAGATACAATGACCAGAATGCAAAGACTAAATACAGAATGGGAAAGGATATTTACACAATACCCATCAGATAAGGGGTTGATATCAATGGTATATAAAGCACTGGTTGAACTCTACAAGAAGAAAACATCCAACCCCATCAAAAAATGGGGCGAAGAAATGAACAGAAACTTTACCAAGGAAGAGATACGAATGGCCAAAAGGCACATGAAAAAGTGCTCTACATCACTAATCATCAGAGAGATGCAGATCAAAACAACCATGAGATACCACCTCACACCACAGAGACTCGCACACATCCAAAAGAACAAAAGCAACCAGTGTTGGGGAGGATGTGGGGAGAAAGGGACCCTTCTACACTGCTGGTGGGAATGCCGACTAGTTCAGCCCTTTTGGAAAACAATATGGACGATTCTCAAAAAACTAGAGGTTGAGCTCCCATTTGACTCAGTAATACCACTGCTGGGAATATATCCCAGAGGAGCAAAAAAGTATAGTCGAAATGACATCTGTATGTTCATCGCAGCACTGTTTACAATAGCCAGAATCTGGAAAAAACCCGAGTGCCCGAGAACAGATGACTGGTTGAAGAAACTTTGGTACATCTATACAATGGAATACTATGCAGCTGTTAGAAAAAAATGAGGTCATGAAGTTTGCATATAACTGGATCAGCATGGAAAGTATCATGCTAAGTGAAATGAGTCAGAAAGAGAGGGACAGACATAGAAAGATTGCACTCATCTGTGGAATATAGAATAATAGACTATAGGACTAACACCCAAGAATAGTAGAAATAAGTACCAGGAAGTTGACTCCATGGCTTGGAGGCTGGTCTCTCATTCTGGGCAACTCAGAGAAGGGAACACCAAGTAAAATGTCGTCGGAGGTCATGTGGGGGAAGGGTGATGCGTGCCGAATGTAGACTAGAGACTGAACACAATGGCCACTCAACACCTTTATTGCAAACCACAACACCTAATCAGAGAGAGATAACAAAAGGGAATACCCTGCTATAGTGGCAGTGTGGGGTGGGGGGAGACGGGACTGGGGAGGGTGGGAGGGATGCTGGGTTTACTGGTGGTGGAGAATGGGCACTGGTGAAGGAATAGGTTCTCAAACTTTGTATGGGTGAAACATGGGCACAAAAATGTATAAATCTGTAACTGTACCCTCACGGTGATTCACTAATTAAAAATTTAAAAAATAAAAAAATTTTTAAAAAAAGTTTCTGCACCGCAAAAGACACAGGAATCAGAATTCAAAGGCAATCTACAGAGTGGGAAAGGATATTCACCCAATACCCATCCTATAAAAGATTGATATCAAGGGTATACAAAGCCCTAATTGAATTCTACAAGAAGAAAACATCCAACCCCATCAGAAAATGGGCCAAAGAAATGAACAGAAATTTTTCCAAGAAAGAGATATGAATGGCTAAAAGGTACATGAAAAAATGCTCTGCATCACTAATCATCAGAGAGATGCAGATCAAAACAACCATGAGATACCACCTCACACCACAGAGAATGGCACACATCCAAAAGAACAAAAGCAACCGCTTTTGGAGAGGATTTGGGGAGAAAGGGACCCTTCTATACTGCTGGTGGGAATGTCGACTAGTTCCAGCCCCTTTGGAAAACAATATGGACACTACTCAAAAAGTTAAAAATTGAGCTTCCATTTGATCCAGCAATAACACTCCTGGGAATATATCCTGGAGAAACAAAAAAGTACAGTCGAAATGACATCTGCATTTCTATGTTCATTGAAGCACTGTTTACAATAGCCAGAATCTGGAAAAAACCCGAGTGCCTGAGAACAGATGACTGGTTAAAGAAACTTTGGTACATCTATACAACGGAATACTATGCAGCTGTTAGAAAAAATGAAGTCATGGAGTTTGCATATAAGTGGATCAGCATGGAAAGTATCATGCTAAGTGAAATGAGCCAGAAAGAGAGGGACAGACATAGATTGCACTCATCTGTGGAATATAAAATGGCAGAGTAGGAGACTAATACCCAAGAATAGTAGTATATAATACCAGGAGCCTGGCTCCATGGCTTGGAAGCTAGCCTCACACACTGGGGGAAAGTCATCCCAGATAAAGAAGGGAGCACCAAGTAAAATGTGATTGGAAATCCCGAGCGGGGACGGAGATGCATGCTGAATGTAGACTAGGGACTGAACACGATGGCCACTCAATACCCCTATTGCAAACCACAACATCCAAAAGGAGAGAGAGAGAACAAATAGGAATGCTCTGCCACAGAGGTGGAGTGGAGCAGGGGGATGGAAGAGGGGGGTGGGAGGGATACTGGGTTCATAAGTGGTGGAGAATGGACACTGGTGGAGGGATGGGCTCTCGAACGTTACATGAGGGAAAAACAAGCATGAAAATGTGTGAGTCTGTAACTGTACCCTCACTATGACTCACCAATTTAAAAAAATAAATTATAAAAAAAAAAGTTCTTCAAAAAGCCATCAAATCTGGTTATGTTTACAAAGAGTTTGCCACTGATTATTATTTTTTAAATGAATCACCATGAGATACTTACAGACTTACAAACTTTCATGCTTATGTTTCAGTCATACAATGATCTAGTACTCATCCCTCCACCAATGCCCATTCTCCACCATCAATATTCCCAGTATCACTTCCACCACCACCCCTACCTCCCCCCACCCCACCACCCTGCCGTCTCTGCGGCAGGCAGAGTCCCTTTTACTCTCTCTCTCTCTCCTTTAGGGTGTTGTGGTCTGCAATGACGGTATTAAGTGGCCATCATGTTCGGTCTATAGTCTACTTTCAGCGCACATCTCCCATCCCAAGCAGGTCCTCCAAGCATCCTTTACTTTGTGGTCCCTTCTCTATCTGAGCTGCCTTTGCCCCTAGCATGTGAAGCCAGCTTCCAAGCTGTGGAGCAATCCTCCTTGTCCTTATCTCTACTATTCTTGGGTGTTAGTCTCCCATTTTATTACTTTATATTCCACAAATGAGTAGAGTTTTACTATGTATGTCCCTCTCTTTTTGAGTCATTTCACTTAGCATGATATTCTCCGTGTTAACCACTTATGTGCAAATTTCATGACTTCATCTTTCCTAACAGCTGCATAGTATTCCATTGTGTAGATGTACCAAAGTTTCTTTAGCCAGTCATCTGTTGCCACTGATTATTGAATGCCTGTTCAGTCATTATGCTTGACGTTTTAAAAACAGTACCTTTAATCTTTATAAAAAAATTACAAAAATTTTTTATCTCTATTTTACATTGAAAACCATTGCTTACATTAAAACAATTTAGCCACAGTTGCAGCTGGGCTGAGAAAAATCTCAACTCATAACTGTTTGATTTAAAAACCTCAACTACTTCCAACTTTTCACTTCTTCAGTAATCAAGTAACATTTTTAAAATTCATCTTTTTTTATTCAAATAAATGATTTGAATCCATGCTTCAATAATAAAGGGTTTTTTTTTATTTTGGGGTCACATCCAAAAATGCACAGGGGTTACTCCTGGCTCTGCACTCAGGAATTATTCCTGGTGTTGATTGGGGGACCCTACGGGATGCTGGAAATCGAACTCGGGTTGGCCGCATGCAAGGCAAATGCCTCCCTGCTGTGCTATTGCTCCAGCCACACCCCAATAATAAAGTTTTATCTTCACAAATAACAAATTGCAAACTAAGAATTTTTACCACTGTAATAGAGAGTAAAAACTTAAACAGCCCTATATTTCATTGGAAAATAAATATTTATCATTTGCATGTCACTTGCATGTGTTTATTCTAAGTCAACCAGGGGTAGAGGCTAGAAGTGCCATCAGTCAGTTGTCCATGATAAATATGAGGATGAGAGTACCCAGAATTTTGGGTATAAAAATGGGTAAGAGAGCTGACCTCTCCCCATTGAAAATAATTGGAAGTCACTGAACAGCATTGAAAAATCAAACTCCCCCCCCCTCTACTTTCAGAATTTGCTGGTATTCCTCAATTGAATTATGTACTATTTCTTTAAGTAAAATCTTCTCAAAATGTCTAAAATGTTCAGTACATTACCAAATTGAATTCCAGAAGAGTGTCATTCTGATAAAAATGACAGCATAAACACTCTTCGATGTAATATTAACTATGTAAGCAAGTAGGATAAGAAAGCAAAGAACTTCATGGAGGTGAAATTTACAATACACTGCCTATATGCAAAGTATACAATATGGTGTTTTCTGACACATGTGTACCTCTGTGAAACTGTTAGCACAATCAAGACTAGAAGATATTCATCTTGCCCCAAAGTTTCTCCTGCCCCTTGGAAAGTCCTTTCCACCCACCACTGCTCTCCTATCACTATAAATTAGTTTTCTTTTTCCAGAATTAAGGATACACTTGAGATTTAAGGAAATTCTCCTGGCAAGAGCTAAACAATAGGCACCAAATAAAAAATCACCAAGCTGCCTGTTCTCCCCAACAGGACTCTCTCAGAGTTCTTTAATAACTTAATAATAGTTCTTAATAATATAGTTATTAATATAATAACATAACAAAATATAATAATATAATAAAAATAATTCTTAATAATAGCCCAGGTCCATTTCTACCTGGGCTCTAGTGTTTGGGGACTTTATTTCAGATAAGCTACCCAAGTCTGTTACACCTGTTTTTCTTTTCTGTTAATTTGATGCCAAACAAAGAGATAGGGTGCCACCATGCCTCATCATTATAGGAAGCAGGGTTCCAGTACGAGATTTTGACGGGCAGTGCAGTCCAGACATCCTGGAGTTGTGGTGGCTTGTAAACGATCACAGGATCCAGATTTTCTCAGTGCAATTTTGCGTTCGGTGAGTTTGAGTCATCTCCCCAAGATAGGCAGCGAGGACACGCTGCCTTGCTGATGTGTGTTCGGACCTCAACTGAAGTGGGTGGAGTTGATGGTGAGGTAGAGTTTTATTGGTTTTGTTGTTTTGCTTTGAAGTTTTTACCTTCATAATTATCCTATATATATTGGGGTCTATACTAGTGGTGGACTGGAGGGAGAGTACAGAGGGTAGGGCGTTTGCCTTAAAAGCAGCCGACTCGGGTTCAATTCCTCTGTCCCTCTCGAAGAGCCTGTCAGCCTACTGAGAGTATCCTGCCCAAACAGCAGAGCCTGGCAAGCTACCCTTGACATATTCGATATGCCAACAACAGTAACAACAAGTCTCACACTGGAGACGTTACTGGTGCCCGCTCGAGCAAATCAATGAACAACTGGATGACAGTGCGACAATGCTACATACTAGTGGTACCTAGGGCATCTATCCACTTCCATGACAAATAGTTAAGTGGTGTGGGCCTGGGTTCTAGTGAGGCCACAATGCTCAGAGGTTCATTCAGTGACCAAATTTGAAATCAGTCTGAGCCTCTTGCTTGCTAAGCACATGTCAGGTCCTTTGTTTAGCCCCCAGGCATTTATTTACATATGTTTTGTTTGGGGGCCACACCCAGCAGTGCTCAGGGCTTACTCCTGGCTCTGCTCTCAGGGATGACTCCGGAAGAGCTCAGGGATTCATAGGGTGCGGGAGCTCAAACTCAGGTCAGACGCGTGCAAGGCAAGCATCCTCCCTGCTGTACAATCACTCTGGCCTCATATTTTTTTTAATTTTAAACCTACTGTGAAAAAGCTTACTATTTACCTTTGTGAGTGTACAGTTCAACGGCATTTTTCTCAATTCCCCATGTCATACAACTATCACCACTATTCATTTCAAGATCTTTTATCCACTCTTAACATACTTAGAGTTTAAAGTTCACAGTAAAACTGAGTAAAAGATCCAGGAAAACATACAGCTGCAGTCCCCAGCAAGCATTGTAGCAACATTGGCCATCAGAAAGGCGCACTTCTTACACCTGGACCAACGTCACATCATCGACCTCCAAGTCCCGTGACCTTAAGGTGTACAACTGGCAAACATTCTATAGATTAGAACAGATGAATACAATATGTATCCACCCTTATAGTACATTGTCTTTTGAGAAGGTTTCAATTGATAAATGATTTTTTAAAAATTCACATTTATCCACATTCTATTCTAGTACTCTTCTGCTTCTCGGCAAGTCAAATTTCAATTTATCTTCCTCTTCCTCCTGCAGAGAGACCTTCCAGGATGAGTTTTTACAGCTCAGTCCAGCTCTTCAGCTGGTTTTCTTCCAATTTGGTGGAGTAAAAAAGGTCATTAATTTTTTCTTTTTTTTAATCCTCCCCCTTGTCCCTCTTCCCATCGCTGCTGTTGCTGATTACCAAAGAACTGGACAAACACCTGGCACATTGCACTCACACACCTTTAGTTGTGGGGCTCACTGGAGCATGCATCTCAGGACACAAGGTTTGCACAGTCAGCCATAGTGTTCACGGAGTAACATTCAGACTCATTTAGTTGAGGTGCTGGTTCACAAGCTTGCCCAGGTTCACCCTCCTCTGGCTTATGGTGTTGCACACATTGACCGTGATCAGAAAGCTTCACTGACACACACAGCTATGGCTGTGGTGCTCACCCAGCATCACTGCATTGCTCATACATGTACTCACCAGGGCTTGCATTTCCTGTTTGTGGAGCTTGCATGGGTTTTCAGTTGGGGGAGTTGCACCCCTTTTTTGTGGTGCTTACACTCACCTGGCTATATGACTTGCCATCATTTGGGTCCAGGAGATGGCAGAGCTATCAGCATTGTGATCAGCACATGTGAGATGCTGGGGATTCAAACCTGGGACCACATGCTTGCAAGGCAGTTACTCTATGCTCCTGTCCTATTTGTCAGCACTATTTTTTATAGAATTTTTATGAGACATAGTTACAAAAACACTTTTATGTTTTTCAGTCATACAATGATCGAACACCCATCCCTCCTCCATCAGTGTACATTTTCTACCACCAATGTCTGAGACTCTCCCATGTGGGCAGGAAACTCTCAGTAGCTTGCCAGGTTCTCCCAGAGGGAGAACTAGCCTATAAGATGTGTAAGATGTTGTGCAGCAGCTTTGCGGCCGCATGCTTTCAGGAACTTGCTTTTAAATTTCTGGATATTTGCTGTTGGTGGGATTACACGGCGCTGGGGACAGTCCCTAGGTGTGACCACCTAGCTACTGGAAAATGGGAAATCTGGGCGGAAGAGGCCCAGTCCCGATCCGAGCAGGCTTAGAGGTCTCAGACCTGGGTTCCACACACTTGGGCTCCTCTGCCGGTTCCTTCATGTGCGCTACCCACATGGGAGAGCCTCATGAACTCCCCATGGTGTATTCATATGCCAAAACCAGTAACAATGATGGGTCTCATTCCCCTGACCCTGAAAGAGCCTCCAATGCAGTATTGTTGGGAAGAACGAGTAAAGAGAAGCTGCTAAAATCTCAGGGCTAGGATGAATGGAGACATTACTGAGACTGCTTAAGAAATTCGACTATCAACAGGATGATGATGATGATGATAATGAATGTCTGAGACAGAACAGATGACTGGTTAAAGAAATTTTGGTACATCTACACAATGGAATACTATGCAAGTGTTAGGAAAGATGAAGTCATGAAATTTGCTTGTAAGTGGATGGACGTGGAGAGTATCCTGCTAAGTGAAATGAGCCATCTTTATTTTTTAAAGTGACAATGAGCATGTCATTCTAGCTGACTGCTGTTTCTCTCATCACTGCATGATTTTGAGAAGAAGTCTGTTGTTTATCTTCTGTTGTGCTTTTCTTTGCTGCTTTGCAAGGTCTTTTCTTTCAGATTTCTCTGAATTGATTATTATATGACTTGATGTCATTCGTTACGTTTCTTTGTTTTCTATTGTTTTGGTTTTGGTTTTGAGCCACACCTGGTGGTCCTCAGGGGATACTCCTGGCTCTGTGCTTGAGGGTCACTCCTGACAGTGCTTGAGCAATCATATAGAATGCTATAGATTAAACTGAGGTTGCCACATGCTTTAGCCCCTGCACTCCAGCCCTCATATGCTTCTTCTAGTTGAAATATATTTTAGCTTCTTGGACCTGTAGATTTATATAAAATTCGGAAACATTCTGTTATCATTTCAACAAACAGTTCTGGCATCTCTTCATTTTGGGGCAATAATAAGTGTTATTGTCTGAAATTGTCTCACAGCTCATTGAGGTTTTATTTTTTTCCCAGACATTTTTACTATTTTAAGTTAATTTCTATTTTTATGTCTCCAATTTTACCGATAATTTGTTCTATAATACCTAATCTAATCTGTTCATCCATCTAGTGAATATTTTATTTCAGATACTAGACATTTATGTCTAAGAGATCCATTCTGGGGCCCCCAGATATAGCTGAGCACATGTTTTTCATGCAAGATGCCTGGATTTACTCTCTGGCCCCATCTGGTCTCCTAAACACTGCTGAGAGAGCCTGAAACACAGAACAGCCCCCATGAAATGCAAAGTGTGGCCCCCTCCCAAAACAAAAACCATAAACCAAAAGACACATAAATATATCTTTTCTGTTTTTTTCATTCCTATGCTTACTGCATGCAAGCTTTCAAATTTTTAACCCCTGAGCATATTTAGAAGATTTATAATAGTTGTCTGAAGGGAGATCTCTAATTTCATTCTCTTGCTTGGAAGTTCATGTTCTAATGCTTGATTTCCCCACGAGTTGTGTATAATATCTTCTCTTTCTTTACACGTAGAGTAAAATTTTCTTAGGTGTCAAATCTTGCCCATTTTATACTGCTGGACATTGTGGTTTTATATATTCTTTTAAAGAGAATTGAACTTGGCCTTGGCCTCTACATTTGTTTCCTACTGCTTCTATAACCAATCAACCCAAATAGCAGCTAACAACAAACTATTGCTTATGGTGAATATGTCTATGGAGGTCAGGACAAAAATAAATCAGCCCCAACCTCCACCTGGGACCCAAGTTCTTATCTTTCTTTGCAGCAAAGATTTGTAGAAGAAGATAGTGAAGCAGGAAAGTGTTATTAATACCTATCCAGGAAAGAACATGAGCTTCTCCAGAGAGAGGGAAGAATACCAGAAAATAAAAGGAAGAGAATGCACATCAAGGTCAGAGACGGAGGCAACTACAGAAAGAGAAAGGTGTGAATTGTACTGGGAAATTGATTATTCCCAGCTGCCTTAGCTTGGATTTTCCACATAGACTAGAGTTTGTGCTAGGGGATTGTCAAGAAAACTCTGGTCGTCTCTTTACCTCTCTGAGACTTATCAGGGCCTTGGATGGTCCCTGCCAATGATCTCTGCAGGGCCTCTCTCCTGCCTTGGATTTTGAGCTAGTGGCTGGCTGAGTCCCTTCCACATCACCTATTTCTAACATTCTTTGGTGGGGTTTTGTTGTTGTTTCTTTAAATTCATCAGCATGACTCCAGTATGATTCTCCCCTCCCTATCCCCAACACACACACACACACACACACACACACACACACACACACACACACACACACAAGTCCTAGTTTCAGAATATTATTCTCCTTTGGCTCTGGAGGCCAGGTTCAAAGAAAGGACCTGCCAGCTAAAGTCAAGATATTGGCAGATCAGATTCCCCCTAGAAAAAAAAAAAAATTCTTCCCTTTTCTACCTTTTAGCGGCTGCCAGAGTCACTTGGCTCACTCCTGGCAGAATAGTTCCAGTTCGTGTCAGAGAGGCAGTACTCTGCCCTGTCTTCTTCTATAGAGAAATCTTAGGCATCGACCTGATAATCTGTGACAGCCTTATCTCTCAAGACCCTTAACACAATTACATCTTCAAAGTTGTCCTCGTGATATCAGGTTACACTCTCAAGGATTAGAACTCTTAAGTCTCTGTCTCTGGCCATTATTAGGCAACCCACTTAAATGATTTGAAGGAAACATTTATTCCTTATCATGTTTGCCCTTAAGTATTGTTAAGTCAGGCCCAGACCAGCCCCTTTTATCTGAGGCTATTTTAGGTCCACTGTTAAGGAGTGGTTATCCTGAAGATTCTGGCAAATGCTCTAGAATACCAAAATATAGCTTAATATATTATAGACAATTCTCAGTGCCATGTGAGTAACTGAAATTGTTCAATCTGTTTCTTTAGCATCTGGCACTTTCTTTTCATCCATACACGTTCTAGGACTTAGCAAAGATTAAAGGGATTTTTCTGTAGACATTGAGGGACTCTCTCTCTCTCTCTCTCTTGCTCGCTCTCTCTCTCCCCCTCCCTCCCTCCCTCTCTCTCTTGCTCTCACCCTCACTCTCTTTCCTCTCTCCACTAGTCTCAATTCTCAGGCCCTCAAATTTTAACTCAACAGCCTCTCACATCAAGTTTCTGTCTCCTCGTTTCAATGAGTCAGTGAGTCTTGCTTCCAATCATAGGACTCACTATGACCATTTCCCTTTTCTTGAGCATCACAGTCCTGTATTGACTATTGTTCAATATCTGCTAACAATCAGTTACTACTTTCCTCAAGCTGGTTAGGGCAGCAAAGATATTTTTGATGAAATTAATATTTCAGGAAATAAGATAGTCCAGATACTAACTAGGTTTTTAACAGCCAACAAGAAAAAAAAAAAAGAGGCTTGTTTCATAAGGTACGAGTTCAGAGCACCACTCTTCATGTTCACCATGAGCAGAAATACTGTGCCAAACATTCAAAGTTGCACATAGAAGAGTACTCATTTCGTTTGCATATAAGTGGATCAGCATGGAAAGTATCATGCTAAGTGAAATGAGTCAGAAAGAGAGAGACAGACATAGGAAGATTGCACTCATCTGTGGACTATAGAATAATAGACTATAAGACTAACACCCAAGAATAGTAGAAATAAGTACCAGGAGGTTGACTCCATGGCTTGGAGGCTGGTCTCTTATTCTGGGCAACTCAGAGAAGGGAACACCAAGTAAAATGTGGTCGGAGGTCATGTGGGGGAAAGATGATGCGGGCCCAATATAGACTAGAGACTGAACACAATGGCCACTCAACACCTTTATTGCAAACCACAACACCTAATCAGAAAGAGAGAACAAAAGGGAATACCCTGCCATAGTGGCAGTGTGGGGTGGGGGGGAGACAGGACTGGGGAGGGGGGGAGGGATGTTGGGTTTACTGGTGGTGGAGAATGGGCACTGGTGAAGGGATGGGTTATCAAACTTTGTAAGGGAGAAACATGAGCACAAAAATGTATAAATCTGTAACTGTACCCTCACGTTGACTCACTAATTAAAAATAAATTATTAAATTAAAAAAAAAGAGTACTCATTTCATGGTGAGGTAAATCCCATTAGCCCAGTATGATTTTACGCTAATACCTTGGGATCACGTGCCCAGGACACAAAGTACTACTAATGCTGTTTTCTTTCCCCTAATCACTGGGAGCAGATTTGGTAAACAATCTAGAGATATTTTTGAGTATAATCTGCACTTAGAAGGATATTCATGTCATGTATCTCATCTAATACAGTTCTACAAATGGAACATACATGTGTCACCAGCACTTAGGTGTTTGAAAGTCATTCTCAGAATCCACAGTACCTCCCAGTGTACCATTTCCCACTACAAAGAAATTCAAAAACCTGATTTCTAACAAGTTAGATGTTCCCGCTTTTGGGATTTTTTTTTTAAATGAACTCAGAATTTTGTATGCTTTTGTGCTTGAGGGATTCATCTATATTGGTTGTGTAGAGTTTCAGATTCCTCATTTCCGTTGTGAGAATAAAACATAGAATGGAAGTAAATATCCTGTTCATTGTTGCTAAATATTTAAGAACTCTCCAATTTAGTTATTACAAACAATGCTTCCAGGAACACTCACAGACACGTCTTTTGGTTACCTGCTCTATTTCTCCAGGCATGTATCTAGCAGTTGGTTTTCTGGTCATACGTCATGAATATATTTTGTTGCAAGAGATCCTGGCACTCATTTTCTCCAAGGTGCTCTTGTGGCAGGTACTCTTCCCCTGCCCCTAATTATCTAGTTCAATGGACATATAATATTTAATATTTTTCTTGTTGTTTATTTCCTGTTTTTGAAAACATGTATAACATTGGTCTATAAGGCCAATATGTTTAGAGGCATATTAATATAATATCACCTCTTCTAAATATTTGCCAAACACCACATCTAGCACTAATGTAGCAACATCCCTCCACCAAAGAACACTGGATTCTTTCCCCATTCTTTACCCCTTCTCATTCACACTCAAAATCTCAATTCTTGGTTCAAAAAGCTTCAGTTATTATCTGTCACTATCACTGTCATCCCATTTGCTCAAGTGAGCACCAGTAACGTCTCCATTGTGAGACTTATTGTTACTGTTTTTGGCATATCGAATACACCACGGGTAGCTTTCCAGGCTCTGCCGTGCAGGCTACAGAGTGGGCGGGATACTCTCAGTAGCTTGTCGGGCTCTCCGAGAGAGGTGGAGGAATCGAATCGGGGTCAGCCGCCTGCAAGGCAAACGCCCTACCACTGCGCTATCAGTCCAGCCCTAGTTAGTATCTAAAGCTTTGTTTTCATTTCAGTTTGTCTGTTTGTCTGCTTTGCTTCTCCATATCCCACATAAGAGTGAGCTCATCTGACATTTGTCTTTCCTTTATGACATATATCATTCAATATGACCCCTCCAGTTCCATCAACATTGTAGCAAAAGGCAGTATTTTATCTTTTCTCATAGCTAAATATCTAGAGATTCTATTGTGTACATATGCCACATTTTCTTTACCTACTCATCTGTTCTGAACACTTGCATTGTTTCAAGTTCTTAGCTACAGTGAGTAGGGTTACAATAAACTGGGTATACACTTATCTTTTTGAACTGGTGTTCTGTGTTATTTGCATAGCAATTTCAGGATCATATTGAATTTTTATTATTTTTAAAAATCTGCAAGCTTTTCCTAAATTTTGACCACTTTATATTCTCAGCAACAGTGTAAAAGAGATTTTTCTCCACTCCATGGTTTGAATTTGCTATTTGTGAAATTTTACTTTTTTGGTATAGATCATTCTCACAGGTGTGAGCTATCTCATTGCCAGCTTATTTGCATTTCCTTCAGAATAAGCGATGCTGACCATGTTTTTTCATGTGCCGGTTGGCCATCTGCATACTTTCTTTGATGAAAAGTCTATTCAGTTTTTCTCCCAGGTTTCTATGGATTGTTTTCTTGATATTGAGTTTTATGAATACAATCTTGGAAAATAGCCCTTTGTCAAATGTACAGTATGTGGATATTTTCTTTCCTAGAGTGGGATATCTTTGCATTTTAGTGGTAGGATATTTTAGCAGTGCAGAGCCTTTTAACTTGATACAATCCCATTTGTTTATTTTTGTTTCCCTTGCCAATGGAGTTAAATTACTAAGTATATCATCACAGAAATCAATATCATGGAGCATTTTACTTAGTTTCCTTCAATGAATTTTATGCTTTTGTATTTAAAATACACTGAAAATTTCAATGAGAATCATATAAGTGTGTCAATACCACAACATGATGGTAGGGACCAGTGGCGAGATAGCAAAAATGTGTAAGTATACCACAAGGTCTCTGTATAGTCCCTGCTCATCACAATAACCACCTCTATAACATGACAGGGAAGGTGCAGAAAATAACTTTTAATTAAAAATGAAATAAAGTAAGATCCATGACAAGACAAAGTAATTGCTCAGTAAGTTAAAGGACTTCACTGTCACTGTCATCCCATTGATCAACAATTTGCTCTTGCAGGCCCAGTAACATCTTCATTTTTCCTAGCCCTGAGATTTTAGCAGCCTCTTTTTACTCGTCCTTCCCAACAGTGCCACATTAGAGGCTCTTCAGGGTCAAGAGAATGAGACCCACCATTGTTACTGTATTTGGTATATGAATACACCACAGGGAGCTTGCCAGGCTCTCCCATGCGGGCAGTAAACTCTCAGTAGCTTGTCAGGTTCTCCAAGAGGGAGAACTAGTCTATCGGATGCTTCCTGGAGCTTGGTTTTATAGTCTCTGGATGCTGGCTGTTGATGGGATTACATGGCACTGGGGGCAGTTTCTGGGTGTGATTGCCTAGCTACTTAAAAATGGGGAATCTGGGTGGAAGAGGCCCAGTCCTGATCCGAGCAGCCTTGGAGATCTCGGGCCTGGGTCCCACACACCTCGGTTCCTCTGCCAGTTCCTTCATGCGTGAGGCTCGTCTGAACGGACATAGTTAAGCTAAAAAACTTTAGACTTGACCATAATTTTATAGAAACAGTATCCTTTAAACCTAAGACCATTTTATAGGGGAAATATATATATTATAAAATTATATATATACATACATATATATATATACACACACAGAGAGAGAGAGAGAGAGAGAGAGAGAGAGAGAGACGTTCTAGACACTTAGTTTTGTGGAACCATAGAGCCTTGGAAGAGCCTGATTTGCAACCCTGTCTGAGACTAATCTCTTCTCTTTGATGATGAAACTCAGCATCACATAAGAAACAATATCTTTATGGGGTCACATAGGCAGGTGAAGAGGGAACAAAGGCTGAACTCAATGTCCTCTTTACCCCAGTTTAGCACCCTGACCTGGCCCTGTTGAATGGAACCATGATCTGCCATTAGGATGTTCCTGCCCTATCCCTTGAGGGTGTAAACAGGGTTTAGGAAGCACAGACTCTTCCAAATGCCTTCAGTTATCAAAGAAGCTTGACTTATGCAGGGCAATGTGTTCTTGTGTTGAGAAAATGAAGCCACGCTGCCCATGATAAAGGGCGATTACAAAAGCTACCAGGCCAGATGCCAGTTTAAAGCAAAACACGGTTATTGAATGTAAATGTGGACAGAGGAGTTCTGACTGGAGACAAAATTTATGACCTCTTAAAGTCTACTAGAATAAGCAATGTACAACTCTACCCTGACAGTATGTGAATCCACTTCGAAGTAGAAGATTGAACTTTTGAATTTGACCCAAATGTTCCTTTCAAAGTTTTGAAAAATGCCATTTGAATTTTGTCCAAGCAATTGACTTGAGGTCTGAATTTTAAAGACCTAGAAATCTTGCACATCAAATAGTTCTTTCAAAATTTTGCAAAGATTCAAATGAAACCAAATTCAATTTTCTCTGAAGAACATATGGACTTCCAAAAAGGCAAAGGAGGAGGTGGCTGGCAAAATATGTTTTTAGTTTTAACACATTTTTTTAAAAGCAAAGCAAAACAAAAATTATGGCAGGCTATGCCCTGACCCCTTATAATGACCACTTTTCCTGCCACTGACATGTGACTACTCAATTGTTTCTGGTTATTTTATATTAAATAATCACTGTCTTATACTGGGACTTTAACAGTTACAGGAAATGGGTAGGAAAAGACTCAGATAAAACTAATAGCTCTTTGTAAATCATCTGAAGAACTATTTCTATTAACTAAAAATTCTGTACTAACATGTCAATACTTCTTTTAATTGGAAAAAGTAGTATATTTTCATTTATTAAAGCACCATGAATCACAAAGTTATTCATAGTTGTGCTTTGATATACAGTGCTCCATCACCAATCCTATTACCAATGTTAACTTCCCTCTGCTAGTGTTCCCACATTCTCTCTCCTGTCCCCTGTATCCCATTCCCAGTCTGCCTTCTTGACAGATACCTTTTAAATCTGGTTATTAAAGTTTGGGTCTTGCTATTTCAGTGTTGTTGACTCTGTGGTTTGGAAATTTAGCTCTATCCTTCCTCAACACCACAATGTATCTGAGTCCCCTTGACTCCTGCCCTCATTACTTCTCATCTATCTCACCCCCCTTCCCCTTCACTCAATTTATTTCCTTCTCCTCCCTAGACTCTGGGGCCAAAGCATCTCCCCTTTAAATCATTGCATTTCCTCATCCAGTTATTCTAAATACCACGTATAAGTAATAATATCCTGTATTCATCCTTCTTCTAGCTTACTTCATTTAACATGATATTGTCCAGTTCCATCCATGATGCAGCAAACTGCATGATCTCATCATTTCTTACAGTTGCATAGTATTCCATTGTGTACATAAACCACATCTTCATGATCCATTAATCAGTTGTTGGGCATCTAGATTAATTCTAAATCTTAGCTATTGTACTGATTGTTGCAATGAATAGTGGTGTGCATACATCCTTTTGAGTAAATGCTTTTCTGTCCTGGGTGTAGATACTCAAAAGTAGAATTGCTGGGTCTTAGGGTAGCTCTATTTTAAGTTTACTGAGAACTCTCCATATAGTTTTACTTTAGGGGTTGAACCACAAAACTTTCCTCCAGCAGTGGGTAAAAGTTCCCTTTCACCACATCTCTGCCGACACAGATTGTTCCCATAATTTTTGATACGTGCCATTCTCACTGGTGTGAGATGGTATCTCAATAGAGAACACAAATTTAAGAAGGAGGAGGGGAGAATGAAAGAAAAGAGAAAAGAAAAGGCTAATGGGGCAAGAAATATAGTATAGGGGTTAAAACACTTGCAGTGAATCCGGGTTTGATCTCCAGCACTACATAAGATTTCCTGAGTTCTGCTAGTAGCACTGCTGAGCAGAGTCAGGGAATAAGCCCTGTTCACAGCTGCATATCACCAAACTGCCATCCCAATTAAACATTTTCTCAAAATTTAAAAAATTTAAATAAAAATCTATTATTATAAACTTTTACTAACACTATTACATCGTCCAATTTATTGTTGAGTGGAAAACTGACTTTTTGGATTCTGCCATCTGAAGTGTTTAGTTCTGTTACTGAGTCGTAGCTTTTTTCAAAATGCATCAATTTTTTTACTATGTATATATGAATATATGAAATTATTTATCAGAGTCCAAGCAATCTAAACCTTCAGTTAATCATAGTTTTCCACGAGTGAAATTATCAAAGAGACTTCTCAATAAATCTATTTCTGCCCTGCCTTAAAGGCATTTTTGCTCAATTTCCTTAGTATTTTGAAGATATGTCACTCCTCACTTTTCCTTTCTCCCAGACCTGCTATTCATTGTTCAAAGACATCAACCCTAAAATGCTCTTTGACATAAATAACCAATATCCCTACTACTAACAAAAATGTTATCCAGTGTTCTCTGTTAAGTAATTCTACATAGCGAAACTGATTAAGTATTTTATTTGACTCAAATAACAGCATGTGAGACAGTTATAGTTGCTATTTGTATTTTATAGATGAAGAAAACTATAGCATGTCTTTAATAAGAATATTAAAAAGAATTAAAAGATAACGAGATGAGTGAGAAAAAATAACTGACCCCCACAACCTAGCACAAATTAGATACTCCCATCTTAGTTCTAGTATTAGTCATACCACCATCCTAATCACTTTCTTCTGATGCTTTTCCATGACTATGTTCTGAATATTTATATCCCCAGAAAACATATGTTGAATCTTAGTCCCAATGGCAATGACAATAGAAGGTGGGGCCCACTCGGAACCCCCCAGCGCCGCCTGGCAGGTCTCAACCATTCGCCCACCCCGCCTGACCCCTCCCTCCCCTGTCGGGCAGGTAAAGTGGCATTTCCCCTTGGAGACCCCGCCCCACCTGGAGAAGCGCTCCCCGCGTCCAGTGCCCGCGGTTGGGGGCCCGCTGGGAACCTCCCAGCCCCGCCTGGCAGGTCTCAGCCACTAGGGGCGTGTCCTCTCGCTAGGGGCATGGCCTCAAAAGTGGGCGTGGCCTCTTTCCCGAACGGCCGGGCCGCTAATGCAGCCGCAGTTGTTTGTTTGTTTGTTTGTTTTTTTAACCATTCCATGCATTGTCCTTTGGCTACAATTGATAGAACCCACTCCCCTGAAGAACTCCCTGGTCATCTTAGTCACTATATGTTAATAGTCAAGTAACCTAGCCTATCCTAACTTCATGAAAACTGTCAGTGAACACATCGAGTTGCTCATAAAAGTCCTTTGTAAAAAGAGCACAGCCCCACACCTTCAGTTGAGGTCCCTCCCAAGCTAAGGAGAGCACCAGATAGTAAAGCCCATAACAACATGAAGAAACAGAGAAAATCCCCCCCACCAGGAGAGATCCAAGAAAATATCTCACTAACCTCAGCAGCGACCTCCCAGAAATACAACCTCCTCTCGGATAAAGAATTCAGAGAGGAAATTGTGAGGATGGTTCACGAAGTAAAAGCAACTATGGAACGAACTTCCAATAAATTAAGGGAGGATATGGATGCAGCATTGGAACGCTCCACCAAGATAATCCAAGAAGAAATGAGATCAGAAATTTCAAAGCTATGAGCAGAAGTCACACAACTAAAAAAATCAGTGGATGAAATAAAAAACTCGGTAGGAGCCCTCAATAGTAGAATGACTACAGCCGAAGACAGAATCAGTGAGCTTGAAGATGAGCTGCACAAAGCATATAGGGAACAACAAATAATGGCAAAAGACCTCAAAATGGCTCTAGAGCGAATTAGAGTCCTAGGGGATGACCCCAGGAGAAACAACTTAAGAATCATGGGAGTGCCGGAACCACACAGAACCAATCCCAATGAAAAAAACACCATTAAAGACATCATTGCTAAAAAATTCCCAGAGTTAGAGAATGTGGACATCCAGATCCAAGGAGTCCGAAGGGTGCCAGCTAAAAGGGACCCAAATAGAAAATCCCCAAGGCATACCATAGTCAGAATGATGGATGCCGTGGATAGAGACACAATACTGCAAGCAGCAAGATCAGAGAAGGAGATCATATACAAAGGAGTACCTCTTAGTTTCACAGCAGACCTATCAGAAGAAATCCTCCAAGCCCGAAGACAATGGTGGGATATAGTGAAAAAACTCAATGAAATGAATGCCTCACCAAGAATACTCTACCTGGATAAACTCTCAGTTAAACTTGAAGGAACCATACACTATTTCACGGACAAGCAACAGCTCAGGAACTTCATAGACTCAAGACCAAATTTAAAAGAAGGACTCAAAGGGCTACTATAAGACAAGGAAAATACCTACAAGAACAACAAACCCTACAGAAAAATAACACAAAATCCCATGATAATAATTTCTCTTAATATTAACGGTCTAAGTGCACCAATCAAGAGGCACAGAGTGGCAAAATGGATTTGGAAACTAAACCCAACTTTCTGCTGCCTACAAGAAACACATTTGAATAGTCAGAACAAACACATACTCAAAATCAAAGGATGGAAAACAATCCTGCAAGCAAACAGCCCCCTCAAGAAAAAAAAGCGGAGGTGGCCATACTAGTATCCGATGGCACAGATTTCAGGCGGAAAAAGATCAGAAGGGACAGCGAAGGTCATTTCTATTCATCAAGGGATATGTACAACAGGAAGAAATCACATTCCTAAACGTATACGCACCTAATGAACGACCAGCTAAATTCTTAAAAGAACTCCTAACAGACTTTAAGGAGGACATAACTAGCACCACGATAGTAGTTGGAGATTTCAACACTGCCTTATCACCTCTGGATAGATCAACAAGAAAAACACTCAGCAAGGAAATGATGGCCCTGAAGGAAGAAATGGAGGACACAGGGCTAATAGACCTATACAGGGCTATATACCCCCAAAAGAAAGAATACACATTCTTTTCCAGTGCACACGGAACGTTTTCCAAAATAGACCACGTTCTGGGCCACAAGTTACACCTTAATAGAATTGGGAAGATAGAAATTGTATCAACTATCTTTTCAGACCATGATGCACTGAAGATGTAAGTTAATCACGCACAGACGCGGAGAACCAAATCAAACACTTGGAAATTAAACAACTCACTATTGAACAATGAGTGGGTCACGAAGGAAATCAAGGAAGAAATCAAGAGATACCTCGAAACAAATGAGAATGAAGACACAAGCTACCAGAACCTATGGGACGCAACTAAAACTATCTTAAGGGGAAAATTTATAGCTCTGCAAGCCTTCCTCAGAAAGGAAGAAAGGGCCTATATAGATAGCTTGACTTCGCAGCTCAAGATCTTAGAAGAGGACCAGCAAAAGGAACCCAAACCAGATCGAAGGAAAGAAATAATATAACTTAGAGCAGAAATTAACGATATGGAAACCCGAAAAACAATCCGAAAGATTAATGAAACAAAGAGCTGGTTCTTCGAGAAAATAAATAAGATTGATAAACCGCTAGCAAGACTCACAAAGAAAGAAAGAGAGAAAACCCTAATAAACTGAATCAAAAATGAAAAGGGGGACATCACAACAGAAACCAAGGAGATTCAAAGGATCATCAGAGACTACTTTGAAAGTCTGTATGCCACGAAACAAGAGAACCTAAAAGAAATGGACGAATTCCTTGACTCCTACAATCTCCCAAGAATGAGCCAAGAAGACGTGAAATACCTCAATAGGCCCATAAATATCAAGGAAATCGAAACTGTAATCAAAAGTCTTCCCAAAAACAAAAGCCCAGGTCCAGACGGATTCACCGGCGAATTCTTCCAAACATTTAAAGAAGACTTGTTGCCAGTTCTCCTCAATCTTTTCCAGGAAATTTAAAACACAGGAACCCTTCCGAACAGTTTCTACGAGGCACATATCTCCCTAATACCAAAAGCAAACAAAGACACCACTAACAAAGAAAACTATAGATCAATATCCTTGATGAACACCAATGCGAAGATCCTCAACAAAATACTAGCAAATAGAATCCAACAGCTCATCAAAAAGAACATACACCATGACCAAGTGGGATTCATCCCGGGGATGCAAGGATGGTTTAACATTCGGAAATCAATCAACATAATCCATCACATCAACAAAAGTAAAGATAAAAAACATATGATCATATCAATAGATGCAGAGAAAGCATTTGATAAGATCCAACACCCATTCATGATAAAAACTCTCACCAAAATGGGTTTTGGAGGAACTTTTCTTAAGATAGTCAAAGCCATCTACCATGAACCTATGGCAAGCATTATCATCAATGGAGAAAAACTAAGGGCTTTTCCTCTAAGATCGTTGACAAGACAAGGATGCCCACTCTCACTACTTCTCTTTAATATAGTACTGGAAGTATTAGCAATAGCCATCAGGCAAGAAAAAGATATTAAGGGGATTCAGATCAGAAAGGAAGAAATCAAGCTCTCACTATTCACAGACGATATGATACTATACCTAGAGAAACCTAAAATCTCTAGTAAGAAACTCTTAGAAACAATTGACCTGTACAGTAAAGTCGCAGGCTATAAAATCAATGCCCAAAAATCCATGGCCTTCCTATATGCAAACAATGAGACAGAGGAAAGGGACATGAAAAAAGCAATCCCATTCACAATCGTGCCCCAGAAAATCAAATACCTTGGAATCAGCTTAACTAAAGAAGTAAAGGACCTCTACAAACAAAACTATAAAACGCTACTGAATGAAATAAAAGAGGACATGAGGAAATGGAAACATATCCCCTGCTCATGGATAGGGAGAATAAACATTGTCAAAATGGCAATACTCCCCAAAGCATTATACAGATTTAACGCGATCCCTATAAGGATAACCATGGCATTCTTCATCCTGAAATTTATTTGGAACAATAAACGCCCACGGATAGCTAAAACAATTCTTGGGAAAAAAGATGATGGGAGGCATCACCCTCCCCAACCTTAAACTCTACTACAAAGCGGTAACAATTAAAACAGCATGGTAATGGAACAAAGACAGACCCGCAGACCAATGGAACAGGGTGGAATATCCCTACACACACCCTCAAATGTATGATCATCTAATCTTTGATAAAGGAGTAAGAGATGTGAAGTGGAGCAAGGAAAGCCTCTTTAACAAATGGTGCTGGCACAACTGGACAACCACATGCAAAAGAATGGGCTTAGACCTCGACCTGACACCATGCACAAAAGTCAGATCAAAATGGATTAAAGACCTCAACATCAGACCACAAACCATAAGGTATATTGAAGACAAGGTCGGCAAAACCCTCCACGATATTGAAGATAAAGGTATCTTCAAAGATGACACAGAAGTAAGCAAGCTAGTAAAAACAGAGATCAACAAATGGGACTACATTAAACTAAAAAGCTTCTGCACCGCAAAAGATACAGTGACCAGAATGCAAAGACTAAATACAGAATGGGAAAGGATATTTACACAATACCCATCAGATAAGGGGTTGATATCAATGGTATATAAAGCACTGGTTGAACTCTACTAGAAGAAAACATCCAACCCCATCAAAAAATGGGGCGAAGAAATGAACAGAAACTTTCCCAAGGAAGAGACACGAATGGCCAAAAGGCTAAAAGTGCTCCACATCACTAATCATCAGGGAATTGCAGATCAAAACAACCATGAGATACCACCTCACACCACAGAGACTAGCACACATCCAAAAGAACAAAAGCAACCGCTGTTGGAGAGGATGTGGGGAGAAAGGGACCCTTCTACACTGCTGGTGGGAATGCCGACTAATTCAGCCCTTTTGGAAAACAATATGGACGATTCTCAAAAAACTAGAGGTTGAACTCCCATTTGACCCAGCAATACCACTGCTGGGAATATATCCTAGAGAAGCAAAAAAGTATAGTCAAAATGACATCTGCACTTATATGTTCATTGCAGCACTGTTTACAATAGCCAGAATCTGGAAAAAACCCGAGTGCCCGAGAACAGATGACTGGTTGAAGAAACTTTGGTACATCTATACAATGGAATACTATGCAGCTGTTAGAAAAAAATGAGGTCATGACGTTTGCATATAAGTGGATCAGCATGGAAAGTATCATGCTAAGTGAAATAAGTCAGAAAGAGAGAGACAGACATAGAAAGATTGCACTCATCTGCGGAATATAGAATAATAGACTATAAGACTAACACCCAATAGTAGAAATAAGTAGCAGGAGGTTGTCTCCATGGCCTGGTGGCTGGTCTCTCATTCTGGGCAACTCAGAGAAGGGAACACCAAGTAAAATGTGGTCGAAGGTCATGTGGGGGAAGGGTGATGCGGGCCGAATATAGACTAGAGACTGAACACAATGGCCACTCAACACCTTTATTGCAAACCACAACACCTAATCAGAAAGAGAGAACAAAAGGGAATACCCTGCCATAGTGGCAGTGTGGGGTGGGGGGAGACGGGACTGGGGAGGGTGGGAGGGATGCTGGGTTTACTGGTGGTGGAGAATGGGCACTGGTGGTGGAGAATGGGCACTGGTGAAGGGATGGGTTCTCAAAATTTGTATGGGGGAAACATGGCACAAAAATGTATAAATTTGTAACTGTACCCTCATGTTGACTCACTAATTAAAAATAAACTATTAAAAAAATAGACTCAAAAAAAATAGAAGGTGGGGCCTTTGGAAGGTGATTAAGATATGATGATTTAGGATTGGGTTTTTTGCCTTATGGTGACTTTAGTGTCCTTACAAGAGAATTCCCCCAATCGCTCTTGAGTTTCCCATCCTGTGAAAACACAGAAACCAATCAATTACCTAGGGAAGAGGGCCCTTAGCACACTCAAAATATACGTGGGTGATATTAGATGTCCCAACCTCCAAAACTGCGAGAACAAGTGTTTGTTGTTGCTAAGTCATCCAGCCTGTTATATTTTGTTAGAGCAACCCAATTGCACTAAGACTCCATCCCCAAGGATAAAATGTAAATTCACCATATAAGTTCAGCAGACTACTTAGTCAGATTTTCAAAATGTGTTTTCTCTCCTTTTGTCTTTGCTTATCTTCACTTCCAAATCTGCAAGTCTAAGTTATGGATCTATCCAGCCAGATACCAAAAAGTTAAATGTTTGCTTACGGCTGTCTACGCTGTGTCCTAGAGGAAAGTAATTCCAAATAGGTGGAATGACTTTTGATGCAACAAAAAAAGTTTTTGACAATAGGTAATTGTCAAGTAAACAGATAAATATTGAAATTTTGGATAGAGGCTTGACAAGATAAGTGGTGAAAGGATCTCAAAGACCCAAAGATGGTGGCCTTTAAGAACTGATGAGTTAATTGTCCTAGCAGTAGGCTAGGAGACAAGGGAATGAACTGGCTTGAAGCAGTTTTCTAGGAGACAGCATTCTCTCTAGAAACTTTAGTCTGTTTCACTTACATCTACTGTTCACGCTGGAGTAGTCCAGCCTGTCTCTCAACATCATAATTCAAGTGATTCAGAGGCAAACTGAAATGAAACAGGAAAATGTAATAATCCAAACTAAGACGTAAACTGAGCAAAGGAGAAAAGGCCTCAAATAGTGGAGAAAATGCTTGGAGGAACAGAAATTCATATGACAACTTATGATAGTCTTGCCATCAGCATATGCACAACAGCTAAAATTTACAATACTCAGAAAATTCTCATTCTAAATAATACACTTTTCCTTAAGGGTCCACTGAGAACCAATAAACGCATTCCTACTGATAGGTAATTGATGAAAACAACATTTTATTTCTTTGAAAATTAGTATTTCGAAACACTTGTTGTTTAAAGAAGTGACGTGTGTCAGTTGGTTTTAAGGAAATGCTATCAGGTCAGTTGACTCACAAACCTTATTCCAAATATTTCCTCCTCTGATAAAACTCCCTAAATCAGCCAGTTCATAATAATCCCCTAAAAGTCCCTGGAAATCATGGAGCTATGTGGCTGTGGCTTAGTTGAACCCTTCCATCCTTCAAATGTTTGGGAAGTCTAAAGTACATTGAAGACAAGGCTCGCAAAACCCTCCAGGACATTGAAGCCAACGGTATCTTCAAAGATGACACGCCACTGGCCAAGCAAGTGAGAACAGAGATAAATAAATGGGACTATCTCAAACTAAGAAGCTTCTGCACCTCAAAAGAAACAATGACCAAAATACAAAGACAATCTACAGAATGGGAAAGGATATTTATGCAGTACCCATCTGATAAAGGGTTGATAACAAGGATATACAATGCACTGGTTGAACTCCACAAGAAAACTGCCAACCCTATCAAAAAATGGGGTGATGAAATGAACAGAAACTTTCCCAAAGAAGAAATCTGAATGGCTAAGAGGCACATGAGAAAATGTTCAACATCACTAATCATTAGGGAGATGCAGATCAAAACAACAATGAGATACCATCTCACACCATAGAGACTGGCCCACATCCCAAAAAACAAAAGCAACTGGTGTTAGCATGGATGTGGGGAGAAAGGGACTCTCCTTCACTGCTGGTGGGAATGCCGACTGGTTCAGCCCTTTTGGAAAACAATATGGACAATTCTCAAAAAATTAGAAATTGAGCTTCCATTTAACCCAGCAATACCATTCCTGGGAATATATCCCGGAGAGGCAAAAAGGTATAGTAGAAATGACATCTGCATTTCTATGTTCATTGAAGCACTGTTTACAATAGCCACAATCTGGAAAAAAACAGAGTGCCCAAAAACAGATGACTGGTTAAAGAAACTCTGGTACATTTACACAATGGAATATTATGCAGCTGTCAGAAAACATGAAGTCATGAAATTTGCATATAAGTGGATCAACATGGAAAGTATCATGTTGAGTGAAATGAGTCAGAAAGAAAGAGACAGACATAGAAAGATTGCACTCATATGTGGAATATAAAGTAGCTGAGAGGTACAAGCTTGCATGATGCACTTTCTGGCAGATATTTCTCTGGAATTTGTTCCTAAAATACTAAAATACAGAAATCCAAAACTGTGCGGCCGCTACCGCTTGACCTCATATCTCGTCATTCTCAGCAATGGAAAACAAATTATCAAATGCTTCCTTTTTAGCAGGTCTGACTTTGGGGGGAGAAACTCCAAACAATAAATTGAGTTTTTTGTTGAAATATTGAATGTAATCAAAGTAAAGTGAAAGTAAAGTGAAATTTATCAGTTACACAGGTGGGATGGGGGTCTGGGGAGGTGGGGAGGGCGGGGAGGTATACTGTGATTCTTGGTGGTGGAATATGTTCACTGGTGAAGGGATAGGTGTTTGAGCATTGTATAACTGAGACAAACCTGAAAGCTTTGTAACTTTCCACATGGTGATTCAATGAAAGAATAAATTAAAAAAAAATGTTTGGGAAGTATACTGTGTCTCATCTGACCAGATAAAATCATGGCCATTACTTATCCTACCCTGTACCTTCACTACCTATAAGAATTACTAATGTAGAATTGGTTACATTACACTCTACCCATTATAAACAGCTATACTTATCAGTTATTTGGAAAATTAAATGTATCAGTATATCTTAAATGTAGTTGGAACATAATATGACCTTAATAAATGCTGGTGATTATCATTTATTTTAGAGTACTGTTCACATTTTTTGCTTGTCACCTTAGTAATAAATATTTCTTATAAAAACTTTTACCAAATCTACCTGGATTCTAAATCTGGATTTCAGTGGGGGGGATCATTGGTGGTCCTGGGCAGCTCCATGTGGTCCACACATCATTTCGACATAAATGTTTAATGTAGTGTAATAATATACATTTACATCTGCTACCAATTAATAATTTACATGTGATATTTAATATGAACCAGAATTCAAGTCCTTAGTGCATCTTCAAAAATGCTGCCATCTGGCCCCCAAGTCCTGGGGAAAATTTTTCCATAAGAAACCAGATTTGGGAGACTGTAGACCAAGGGGTTTCTCTGCTTCGCTACCCCTCCCACCAACAGAGTTGGCCTTGGGAAACAAGCAATTAATAGAGGTTTAAGACGTCAGGAACAGATGGAACTGGTCCCCAAGATGACTTCACAAACTTATAATTAAAGACTTCTTTGAGTCTGTCCAGGGAATTTTTCAGTCCTGGAGTATTGGCACAGGAAAGAAGTTCTGAGATCCCACCTGATCCTGCCCTTCATTTTACAGATGAAGTAATGAAGAAATTGACTGAAGAACACACTTGATTGATCTTAGTAGAGCCAGTACTCTAAGCTAAAGCTAGTTTTATAATAATATAATTTATGAGCTTTTTAACTGGATCAGTGTCCCTGAATTTTTAGAGATTAAAGTGAGAAATTTTCTTTTAAACAAACAAACAACAACAACAACAACAAACCTGTTACTTGGGGCAGGAGCAATAGCACAGACGGTAGGGCATTTGCCTTGCACACGGATGACCAAGGTTCGATTCCCAGCATCCCATATGGTCCCCTGAGCACCGCCGGGAGTAATTCCTGAGTGCAGAGCCAGGAGTAAGCCCTGTGCATCTCCGGGTGTGATCCAAACATTAAAAATTTTAAAAAAATTAAAACCCTGTTACTTAAAAAAGTACTTTTCCTAACTTATCACCAGTGAAATGCAAATCAATAATGAGCCTTCACTTTGTATCAGTGAGACTGACAATATCAGGGAAAGCAAATACAACCGGTGCTGGCAGGGATGTGAAAAGTATTAAAAGTACAACCTTTATTCACTGTTGGTAGGAAGATCATCTCGTTCTTGATAGAAAAAGTTTGGATACTATACAATTTTAAGAATTGATCTTCAATGTCACCCATAATTTTAGCATCTAACTTTTGGCATCTAACCCCTAAGTTCAAAAACCATTTTGAGAAAGTATTTGCACTGTTCTATTCATTGCAGTGCTATTAACCAAGATCTGAAAATGTTCCAGATGGATTAAAAACAAAACCAAACAGAAAAACAGCTATGCTATTACCCATGGAATACTATTCACCTATGAGAAAGATGTATCACTTTTATCGCTTGTCATCCCGTTGATCTTTGATTTGCTCGAGGGGGTGCCAGTAATGTCTCCATTCATCCCTGTTTCATGCTAGTGTAGCCCAATGATATCTGCTCCAGGAACAGGAAGAGCCTCAAATCATTCATTCAGGGTTTTGATGAAGAAATCTGACCATCTCATTGGTGGGCAGTCACACGGTCTTTTGACATTCCATGGAAACCAGTTGGTAACCTCTAGTCCAGCAGTCATGTATGAATCGCATTATGTGTCCAGACCATCTGATTTTCGACGTTTTGGCAAACGAGGCAGCGTCCCTGATTCTTGACCATCAGCGGAGGTCAGAACTCTGGATTTCTCCTCTCACTTGAGTGAAACATGATACTCCAAGCATAGCCCTTTCAATTTCCCTTTGGGATACCCAAATAACGTTCTCATCCTGTTTTCATAGGGCCCAAGTCTCTGAGGCATATGTTAGTGCAGGAAGAATGGTGGAGTCGAAAAGATGTGCCTGAAGCCGAAGGTTCTTCATCCTCTTAATCACCTCTTCTACATTCTTGAAGGCGTTCCACACTGCTCTCTTTCTCCTGCTCAGTTCTGGTGCCAAGTTGTTCCTCATGTTGATTTCTCAACCCAAGTACACATAGTTGCTACATTCGGAGATGTTCATTCTGTTGAGAGCAAATGGAACGTCAGGGACCAGTTTGTTTTTCATGAACATTGTCTTGGTGAGATTCAGCTGCAGTCTGACCTGTCGCAGTCGAAGTCTGCCAGCATTTGTGCCGTTTGGCTAATGTTTGCTGTTATTAGAATGATGTCATCAGAGAAGCAGAGGTGGTGTAGTTGCCGACCGTCCATCTTCACTCCCATTTCTTCCCATTCCAGTTGTTGCATGATGTTCTTGAGGGTAGCACCAAAGAGTTTCAGTCAAATGGTATCTCCCTGCCGAACCCCTCTCTTTATGTTGATGATCACTTCCTTGTAGAATGGTGAGATTCTGGTGGTGAATCCGTAATACAGCTTGTGGAGGATCTTAATGTACTGAGTTTGAACACCCTGTTTGGCTAAGGCTTCGATGACCGCTGAAATCATGCAATTTTCTCTATGTGCATGAAACTAGACGGTATCGTGCTGAGTGAAGACGGTCCAGGGAGAAGGACCAACACAGAATGATCTCTCTCACATGTGGAATAGAAAGAAACATAGTAATACAATACAAAATGGTCAGTGGTAATAGGCCCTTATAATTGCCCTACAGAAATTAATTTTCCAAGCGTGTGAGTATATGGGAGACCCCAAGGCACTGCTGGAAGGGTGCTGACATTCTGGTGGTGGGTGCTATGTTGGAACATTGCACCTGTGAACCCTCTACTATTAGTATCATAAATCATAATACCTAAATAAAAATTAAGAGGAAAAATCTTCATTATTCAAACCAAAGAATATTTTCAGGGAATAGGAAAAACAAATTTCCATGCCTACAGTGTTGAGTTTCACTATGATTTTATTAAATATAGACTTCAGTATTGTTACAATAAGAATTTAAGAGTTTGATGAAATATAAAGTCAAATATATTCCTAAAATTGAATGGCTTTTGTTTTAATTATATATTTCACTGACTTCAAGGGAGAAATGTACTATAGTCATTAAGTGAATTGCTTTCTGTAAAGTTAGGATTGGGTATGAAGTTTGATTCCTTCTTGAATACCAGTGGAAGTCACAAGAGGTGGCAAAAAGTGATCAGCTTTCAGTAAGTAAATTCAGCAACTGGCAGATATGTAGTGGGAAAAAAAACAGATTAACAGAGATGAAGCAAAGAAACTATGGAAGCAGTCAGGAGGAAGGTGATAAATGATTTATCACTCTGTCCTAGTTGTTATGGCCACCAACAATTGCATAATTATAGTTACAGCTGTCAATAATTGCCATACCAAATCAGTTCTGCCATAAGAAAGAGAGGGGAAGAGAGTGGAAAAGAATAGGACTAAAAATGAAAGAATGGTGAAAATAAATAGAAAGGAGAACAAAAAGGAGTGATTGCTCAGAAAAAGAAAATCCTTTATTTTTCCTGGTACACTCAGTATATCATACCCAATGAATTTTTGAAACTAATGATTCTCTAAACATGGTTCTTTACCAGTGACATTAATACCACCCAGAAGCTTGTTAGAAAGATCAGTTCTTGGATCCCATCCCAGGTCAAAGAAAGCACAATTTCTTGGGTGGGAACCAGAAATCTATATTCTAAGAAGCAATCTTGGCAAAGCTGATGCTTTCTCCAATTTGGGAACTTGTGTGTGTATGTGTGTGTCTGTGTGTGTGGTGTCCCATAAATTCAAGGTGCACATAAAGTACTGTTTCAGTCTTATCATAAATAAATCATGTCTATGTGACAATCCGCAAAATACAACAAAGTATAATTATTCAAGATAAATTGTTAATGGCTTATTTAATATTTTTATTCTACTTTCTATGTGCTAAGCCCTATGTATATAATAATAGTTATATCTAAATGTATCTGAGATGATGACAAGCTTGTTAGCATTCAGATTTCAATATTTTAAATCTAACTAAATCCTCTGTCACATTTTGCGGATTACTTAAATCCTTCCTTAGTAATAAATATATTACAAATTCAAGCTGCACAAGAATTTTGCAGTAAGCTTCATATATTACATAAATTTATGTGTATAATAAATTCAAGTTTACATATTTGTAAGTAGGCAATATATAACAATTTTTCAAAGTGAATGTTCTTTCAGATATATTTTCTAGAACAGATGGATTGTGATTTCATGAGAGCAAGGACAAGATTTATGCACAATTCCCAGGGTCCATGTTTTATTTTTCCCTACCTTTGCTTATATCTATGCCCCAGCATGAAATGTCCTCTCCCTCTTTTCAAATGTCATTCTGTTCTCCTATGGAAAATATTACATGACCACCTGAGCTGAAAATCTCAGTCCTGCGTCTCATGTTCCTGAACTCACCAGCCATTCGAGCTGTAGCTTCCTAAGGATTATCTCCACTCTTCCCAGGCCCTTCTAGAGATCGAAGGGCCAATGGGGGAATCTTTCTGCTCCAGGCCAGATGGAAGGTTGGCACCTCTTCCTGAGTAAAGAACATAAGGATTTTGAAAAGGTTTGACTTGGGAGCCCTAAGGACCCCACAAACGATGAGTTTATCTGGAGGATTGACTCCGCTGCTCCCTCTAACCAACCACAAGGGAGCTAAAGCGCATGGGGTATTGCTTCCTCTTGGACCCTGGAGCTTCACAGTGACATTTGCACATGAAGAGTCAGAGAGATGCTTCCTTCTGATTCACGCTTGTGAGTCCTAAACTACCAGTTGGGGTCTGAGACTCCTGCAGCCCCCAGGAGGAGAGAGCTGCCGCCACTTAACATATCCTCCCTCAAACTCCAAACCAGAGGAGAGACCAAAACCTGGAACATAAGCAGAAGCAGCTCAAAGATCAATATTTTTAGAAGGCATTTGAGATTTTAGCTCAGCACCATTATGTTACTTTGTCAGCATATTGTGTCTTCATGGAAAGTCCTAGAAAGAAATGTGGGAAACATTGCACAATGGTTTATAAGTTTCACCAAAAGTCCATGCACACCAATGTGATAACAATGGTCATTATTATGATCACATCTGTGCACAATCTGTACCAGATTCCTGGGCCTGCCATAAAAAATCCCCATAGATTCTGGGACTTAAGCCACAGAAACTGATTTTGTTCAGTTCTGGAGCCTGGAAGTTTCCAGTCAAGGTGTGGGCAACTGATTTCTCCTGAGGCTTCTTCTTGGCTTCTAACCCTGTGACCCATCTTGATGGGTCTGTGTATGGCTTTTCCCTTCTGTGTGTGTTTTCTGCCCTGGTCAGTACTTCCGTGGTTCTCTATACTTAAACATATCATCCCAGTTATGAGGGGGGAAAGCAGATGAATTCCAATTTTGGGATTTTTCTAAAAAACGAGCTGACTTATTTTCCCTCGGCATTGTCACAAACACCAAATACAAGGAAAGCTGGAGAAAGTGTCACAGCTGGAAGAGCATAAGGAGGCATGACATCTACATGTAACATGAATCCTGGATGCAATCTGAGCAGAAAGGGGCATTAGAGAAAATCTAAGGAATGCTAAATAAAAGTGTGTTCTTCAATTAAAAATGTTTAATATTTGGTTTGACTTAAAAGCAAGCTCCCGGAAGAGAGACTCACGGAGAGAGTCTCTTGCTCATGGGCCTGGCTGTCTTCCCCGGGGCCCCTCAGAGGGGATGGGCTCCAGCTTCCCTCCCCACCCCAAGTAGAGCTCCTGGTGGCTGAAGACCTCCGGAGCCTAGCCAAAGCCATGTCAAGGCCCCTCTCCACACGTTCAGACGAGCTTCACACATGAAGGTGAGGAACCCAGGTGTGTGGGACCTGAGACTGAGACCTCCAAGCCTGCTTGGATCAAGACTGGGCCTCTTCCGCCCAGATTTCTCACTTTCCAGTAGGTAGGCGGTCACACCCAGGGCCTGCCCCCTGTGCCATGCAATCCCATCAATGGCCAACATCCAAAGACTTAAAAGCAAGCTCCTGCAAAGCAGCCACGTATATCTTATAGCCTACTTCCTCTCTGGGAGAAACTGGCAAGCTACCGAGAGTTTCCTGCCCACATGGAAAAGCCTCACAAACTCCCCATGCTGTATTAATATGACACAACCAGTAACAAGATGGGTCTCATTCCCCTGACCCTGAAAGAGCCTCCAATGCAGCATCGTTGGGAAGGACAAGTAGAGAGAGGCTTCTAAAATCTCAGGGCTAGGACAAATGGAGACTTACTGAGACCACTCTAAAAATTCGACAATCAACAGGATGATTGATGATGATGATGATGATGAAATATTTAGTTCATTATCATGAACCACACCAATAAAAGCTATTCACCATGGACAGGGTAAATGGTAACTCTGTTACCTTTGATATATTTCTATAAATCTAAAACCAATATCAAATTGAAAGTTTGCTTTCTACAGAGAACCTGCTTACGTGGAGCCCAAGAGATAGTTCCACAGGTGCTTTACTTGCACAAAGCTGACCTGGGGTTGATCCCTAGCACCCTCATTGTTCCCTGGGCACTGCCAGGATGATTCCTGAGCACAGATCCAGAAGTAAGCCCTGTGGACAGCAGGGTATGGCCCCTTAAAACAAAACCAAAAACCCACCTGACTAGACAATAAGAACACAAATGGTAAGATAAACAGTGTACTGTCCAGTCTATGAAGTGGGTGTGGTAAGAAGCCAGCATGTCAGATCTACTGATGGAATTACACACTTTCAAATAGTTTATTCCCGGTACTGGAAACAATGCAAATAGTTTTCTGTGGTGGCAACTGGTTTTTGTCTTGTTGCTTCTTTAATTTATGGACAGAGTTGATGTAATAAAACTGTTTCAGTTGGAAGGTGCCTTGTTATCATTGGTGATGATCCGAACTTTCTAGTTTACTATTATTATTATTGTTATTGTTGTTTTTGTTGTTATATCATTTTGTTTATTCACAATCCACTTCTTTCTCCTCCTATAAAAGTGATTTTATTATTGATTTTTAAATTTTTTATTTTATTGTGGCTCAGGCTACACAGTTTTCATGATTTTAGTATAAACAAGTGAGTGTACCAATACCAACAACAAAACGCCAAAGACCCATCAACACTGTTCCTATGTCTCTATTTCTGAAAAACTGATTGATTCATTAATGAATTTATCTTTCATCAGTTACATTATGTTTTTTCCATTGTATTTAGGCACCATGATTTATAATCCTATTACTAATAGAGCTTCTGGCATACAATGTTCCTTCACTACACCCACCACAAGAATGGCAGCATTCCTGTACCAATATCTCATGTTCCCCTCCCAACCTCTCATCCTACGTCCTCTTCACTGTCACTGTCACTGTCATCTCATTGCTCATCGATTTGCTCGAGCGGGTACCAATAACGTATCCATTTTGAGACTTGTTACTGTTTTTGGCATATCAAATATGCCACGGGTAGCTTGCCAGGTTTTGCCATGTGGGCTCGATACTCTTGGTAACTTGCCGGGCTCTTCGAGAGGGGCAGAGGATTCGAACCCAGGTCGGCTGTGTGCAAGGCAAACTCCCTGCCACTGTGCTATAGTCCAGCCCCATCCTATATTCTCAACAGACTTAATCTGTAGGTAAATTCCATGAGTCATCATTGGCCATTTGTTATTCTCTTGTTATGTTTCTTTATATTCCAGATACAAGAGAGAGCATTCTATATCTGTCCCCTTCCCTCTGATGGACTCAACATAGCTCTAGCACCATCCAAGTAAGGAAAAATTGTGTTATTTCATCTTTTCTTATAGTGGAGTAGTATTTCATTGTGTACATATACCACGTTTTCCTCATCTATGCAGCTGTTCTTAGATACTAGGAGTATGTCCAAACATTGCCTGTTGTAAATTGTGCTGTGATGAGCATATAAGTAAAAATATATATTTGATATATTGATTTTGGGTTCTTGGGGTGGATGCCAAGTAGAGAATTGCTGGGTCATATCAGGGTTTAATTTTTAATTTTTGGAATACATCTCTGTTTTCTACAGTTTCTGAATCTGATTATATTCCTAACAGTGGATGAAAATTTCATTTTCCCATGAGACATTGACAATAACTCACCATATCTGACCCACCCCCCCCCCGCCAAAAAAAGTCTAAAGATTGATCATTGCTAATGCCTTCTTTTCTGACATAAAAAGCCTCATCTGAGGTTAAGATCACTTAAATAGGAGCTTTGGGGTGACAAGTGGGTATTGAGAAGCTCCATTTTGTTGGAAAGCTGTGGATTTAATAGAACATTATTAAACCATTTCATCTCTCCTGCAGAGACATTTCATGCTGTCCCTTCGGGGAACTTTCCCAGCAGGAGTCAGCCTGTGGCCAAGTTGGTGACAGTTCAAGAAGTTCATCCTGCTCTAATTGCAACTGGGCAGCAAGAACACTCCCAGCAGGAAAGTTGAATCTGAAAATCTCAGGGAAAAATACACACTGTCTTTTCAATTCCACCACCCAGGATATTAAATCCAGATGACTGAAGTAAAGGCAAGGGAAAGACAAATTGCAGAAATAAGCACTGCTATTCTAAGTCACCAGGTCATTTCAAGTGACAAATAGGCCCACTTTATTTCTAGGGAATTCACGAGCTCCCCTTGTGGGAAGAGAAACATGCCCTTAGAAGCAATCCCATCAAGGGAATAGCATTATAGAAGGCAATGGATCGTTCTGCAGAAACAAATGTTCCGAGCATGGCTCACGATGAGTGGGGTAGTTCCAGAAGCCAGCCTCGGTGGGCCATCTTAGCATTTGCTACACACAGACCCCAGGAAAGGCTATGCATTTTCTCTTCTGCCTCTCAAGATACACCTGCTGACCTCTGCTTTCCTAATATCTGCACCAAGTAGTGGACAAGATAAATGCAAAACTTTGGGGGAAAGGCGACAGACAGCTCAAATCCGCAGTACAGCTCAACTCAGCCTATATTATCCATCTTGACCTTGAGCAAGTGGGTAATTATTTCTAGGCATCAGTTTTAGTGTATTAGGATTAAGGAAAATCATGCTAATAATGAGGACATATTCCATTGGTTTGACTGAACACACAGAAATGCAAGAACACACGTTTTATAAAATCTCTTACAAGGCTTCTTGGAGGATATTTAATTCAGCATTTATACTTTTCATGAAAACCAGCAGAGCCAACTTCTCCTCTACTTTTGGAAACAGTGACCAAGTCTCAATTAAAGGTCATGAAACTATGAGCTTGCAAAGAAGGACCGTGTTAAAAACTGTATAGCTTTAAAAATTAGAGTCGCACTTAGCACATCTGATGATCTCAAAATAACAGCATTTGAAATAGAGACCTTTTATTTTGTTGTTTAGGTGCCATTCTCAGCGATATTCAGTTCTGTCTCATGATTTGTTGCATATTATAAATAATTATTTCATTATTTTCCTCATACATAGTGAATTTCTGGTTTTTCCCATTCTACCCCCAAATTCTTATGCATTTATCTCTAATTTCAACAGATTACCTCAAGAAGGTTGATAAATATTTATATTTAGATGTCTTGATTTTCCTTTATCCACATATTATAAATATATACCATCTATTTATCTAGAAGTTAACCAACATGTTTTGAGTTGTCAAGCTTAAGTATGGTAGATACTAAAGCAAGACTAATACATTACATTAAATGTTAATCAAATTCCTATACACTTTATACATGCCAGTCCTCATAAATGTGTTAGCAAATAAAGTGTTGTCAGTATCCTCAAGTGAAAGCCATATATAGCATATAATTATAAAATATCTCATCAGTGAATACTTGTAAGAGTACAGAAATGGAAATACCTCTTTCCGGAGACCAGAAAGAAGTCTTTCTGGAGAAGTTGACAACTGAAAAAAATCTTAAATAAGATTTCATGGTATCCATGTGAAGATATAAATGACATGGACACATTTAAAACTAACTCATTATCTTTTTTAGCACATATTCAATGATTTCCAAGAATTTCCTTCCCTATTCTAAGAAATAATTAGTAGAATATCCTTTATTCAGTCTACTCTCCTGAGTTTTAAAGGTTCAAACCTTGGAAAAATTCCTAGCTATTTATCTTAGTAATAACCATTTACTCATAGCACAACACTTCATCAAATTATGCTGCTTGGATATTTTGGAAAACAATAAATTATAGAAGAGGCTGATCTACAACTCATACACTTGCTCAAACATATTTCTCACTGCCCTCTCCATTGTTAATCACTACCTTTATTTTGTATTTTCTTCTTTAACATGTCTTCTATATTTTCTATGCATGTGTCTATACAACTCAGATTTTGTAGGCTTTGAAACTATATAAATATTTTATATCAGACTGAGTTTTTCATTTCTCAAGTTGTTTGGCTTGCCTCTAATACTTTGTATTCTTGAGCTGGGTCCATGAAGAAACACAGTCGCAAGTGTTTGCTATATTGCAATGCCAATTGAGCCAAATCCCTGACACCTTCATTTATTTGAAATTTCTACCAAGCATCTGCAGTTTCTACAGAACAACACTTTACTTATATAACAACTGTTATACAATTGTCTGGTTCTTACTGTATTTTGCTATTTTCAACAATGATTCTACAAAACAACTGTGTCTTCTGGTGCACAGAAAGCAAGGGGTTCTAGAGTACAACCTTGAAAGTGGGAGTGCCTGGCTGCAGTGTGGTAAAGTGCTGTGCTGTGGATGCTTAATGCAAGTCATTTTATCATCCATCACATTTTTCCTTCACCCTATTACTAAACCCAAGTTTGCGTGTTTACCACTTTAAGGCCAATATTCAAGAGAGAAGAATTGGTGTGAAGAAAGCAGGTTCATTCAGGGGCTAACAACCTGAGACGATGATGGACTTGTTCCACAGATCCATCCTGTCGAAATAGCCACAAGAAGCCTTTTAATAGAGCAAGAGAACAGTAAAGCTCATTTTTAGAATGTTGATTTGCAAATCAGTGCGTGCCTCTCGAGTAATCAAAATATCCCTGTGCATGGGTCCTGTGAAGGCAAATTCCATGTTATATGTAAACCTAAGGCAAAAATCTTTGAGTGAGGGTTCAACCTGTCCTTAGGATTTAGAGATGATACTAAGGTTGACAAGGTAACAGCAACTGCCACTCCACAGAAAAGCTTTCAGACTTGATGTTTTTGCTGCTATTGTTGGTGTTAAATTTAGTTCTTAATTTCTTTTAGGTCAGCTTCAACCCCAGATTTTAGAGTTAAATCTAACACCAAATACCTGCAGTTTATTCAGAAATATCAATCAATCATCTTCCCCACTGCATCTGTCTGGGAGCTGGTATAAACAAAATGAAAAACCAACTCCTACTTCCCATCAAATATTTTTAGGTGTAACTATGTCCTGAGCACCTCTTTTGAATGAGGAAAGCAAACTTGGTAGTACATTGACTGAGATTTCATCAATATTTCTCTACTCATCATTTATGTCCTGTGTGGAACCTACTTTCTACTCATCGTTTATGTCCTGTGTGGAACCTACTTTAACAAAATGGAATTAAAAAAAAAAACTCTGTCTTGTTCAATATAACTCTCTGTACCTTATACTGTTTTTGGAGAGAATAAATGGCCACCTCAAAATTTATCTTTGGCAAATAACATATTGATATATTTATTTTACGAGAGAGGCTCACAAGGCTGGATAAAATTGCCTTTGAAAATGACATTTATATGGAAACTTCCATAAGATTGTCTTCCTCACTTGTGGTACCATATCTCTTTTCCTGGGAGAAATTGTAACTAAACTCTGAATGTTTTTGGCTACTGTGTCTTGTCTAATAACTTCCCTGAGTTGCCCCTTGTTTCCACAGTCTTCTGAGCCAAGTTACTTGATATGGTATCTGAAGACATACGGTAAGTTACTCAATCCTCTGTGTCTCTCTAGAATATATGGAAAGTATCACTATCACTATCATTATCATCTCATTGATTAATGATTTGCTCAAACGGGCACCAGTAACGTCTCCATTTGTCCCAGCCCTGAGACTTTAGCAGCCTCTCTTTCCTCATTCTTCCCAGTGGTGCCACATTGGAGGCTCTTTCAGAGTAAGAGTAATGAGACCAATCATTGTTATTGTATTTGGCATATTGAATACACCACAGAGAGCTTGCCAAATTCTGCTCTGCAGGCAGGATGCTCTCAGTACCTTGCCAGCTTCCCTGAGAGGGAGAACTAGGCTATAAGAGGCGCTTGCAGGAGCATTGTTTTATAGTCTCTGGATCTTGGCCATTGACGGGATTACACGGCACTGGGGGGCAGTTTGTGGGTGTGGCTGCCAAGCTACTGGAAAATGGGGGGTCTGGGTGAAGGAGGTCCAGTCCCGATCTGAGCAGGCTTGGAGATCTCAGCCCCAGGTCCCACACACCCAGGTTCCTCTGCTGGTACCTTCATGTGTGAGGCTTGTCCAAATGTGTGGAGAGTGGCCTCAAGCATGGCTGTGTCTAGGTTCTGGAAGTCTTCGGCTGCAGGGGCTCTGCTCAGAGGGGGAGGGAGACCCAACCCGTCCCACTCCAAGGGGCCCCAGTGAAGACAGCCAGGTGCAGAGGCAAGGAAGCATACATAATAGTATTATTAATACTTCTGACTTTCTCTCTTATCAGTCTGCCTGATGTGTGTGTACTAATCCAACCCCTGGAGAACCCAGAGGGGTATAAGATTGGTGGCTCTATTCTTTGATATACTGTTACTTTTTTCCATCTACCACTTTGCTAGTTTTGCTCTGTAAATGACATTGTGGGCAGCTTACCTGGGAGGGGCCTTAACTAATAATACAAGATGTAATTTAATGAAGTTGTCAGGTCACCAGCCCTGAAAAACCCCAAATCACAAAGTGGAACACTCCAGAAGCAGAAGTTGAGGCACCACCCAGAGAAGAGTGAGCCCCCTCTGAAAAGAAGCTCCAAGAAACGAAGGTCATGTGAAGATTATGGGAAAAGTCATCAAGAGTGCATGGCTCTTCGCCTTGTCCACGTCCTAGCAACAAAGCCCCAGGTGGAGGCAGTTTGGGGAAAAAATCCTCCCCTAAAACCACCTAGTATTGGGGCTGGAGAGATAGCACAGCGGGTAGGGCGTTTGCCTTGTACGCGGCTGACCCGGGTTCAAATCCCAGCATCCCATATGGTCCCCTGACATGGCCAGGGGTAATTCCTGAGTGCAGAGCCAGGAGTAACCCCTGTGCATCGCCAGGTGTGACCCAAAAAGGAAAAAAAAACACCTAGTATGCCTGAAACAACTGTATTATGAACAACTTTGCAAATCATGGTAGAATAATAAAAAAAAATTGTGGAGGCAAACAGCACATAATCTCTCATATTGGAGACTCACCTGCATTTTGCGTCTCATATCTAATCTTCCTCTTTCCCTTCTCCTGTCTCTGTATATCTCTACATAAAATGAGTTTCCTTCACTATTCTACTTTTCTTCACTGTTTTCACCTCCTGGAATTTTTCTCTGCAAGGAAAGATGACAAACTTGGAAACTCTAGACCCCTTGGAACAGCTGGAAAGCCTGGGCAGAGGCAAGGACTAATTTTCATTTTCCTGCAAAACCCAACTCCTCACTCCGTCCTGAGTCCACAGCTCCCTAACTTGGGTATTAGAACCAGTTCCCACACTTCACAGATCAAGTCGACTAAATGGACAATCTGACAACTGCCCAGGGAGGCCAGCACCCATACTTGTAGGTGCTTGTACCCAACTTGATCCAGTCTAAATTCTCCCAAGCATTTCTCTAGGTGGCTGAGGAGGATCAGACAGGGAGGCTGAAGCACTCATTTCTAGAGCTCTCTTGCTCTCCACTTCACCCAAATTACCTACTCACCAAGAGTTAGGTGACCTAAAAACACCCAAAGGAACATCCTAAGGAATAATTACAACACAATTTCATGAATACCCAGGAGCCCTACTTGTATCATCTAATCACTGTAATCACTGTCATCCCATTGCTCATCGATTTGTTCGAGCAGGCACCAGTAATGTCTCTCATTGAGAGACTTATTGTTACTGTTTTTGGCATATCCAATATGCACGGGTAGCTTGCCAGGCTCTGCTACTCGGGCTCGATATTCTCGATAGCTTGCCAGGCTCTCCGAGAGGGGCGGAGAAATAGAACTCGGGTCGTTCAAAAGTCCAACCGCTGTGCTATCGCTCCAGCCGGTATCATCTAATAAGCTTGTTAAACTCTATTTCTTATAGTTTATTGATCCTATTGAATTTTCCTATAGAGACCATTACATCATCAAAAATGCTTGTTATATTCCTTGTAAGTTTTAGTATTGGGTGCTGGAGAGTTAGTACAGCAGCTAGGGTGCTTGCCTTGCACATGGTCAAACTGGTATGATCCCTGGCATCCCATTTTCTCCCTCAAGATCACCAGGAGTGATCCCTGACTAGAGAGGAGTAAGCTCTAAGTACCCACTGGCTGTGGCGTTAAAAACAAATAAATAAATAAATAAATAAAAATTAATTAAAAGCATAAAATTAAATCCTGATTTCTCTCTTTTACTTCTTGCATTCAACATAGTTTCTAATAAACTAATAAAAGTGCCTAAACTTGCTTTGTTTTACCTAGTACTACCAAAACATTTGTAAGGAATTAACATTAAGTATTATATTTGTCAAACATTTCTAGTACAAATAGCCAATTTAAGTGTTTCCTTCTATTTTCAATTTGCTAAAAGCATTTAAACATAATATATATGCAAAAATATATAATATTTAACACATACTTCTATTAAGCTGTATCAACTTTTCTACCATCTGTTTAGATGATTATCCGGTACCCCTTTTAATCTGTTAATATGATGAATTATATGATTAGATTTTCTCATTTAGAACTCCTGTGGGAACAACTGTACATTTATATACCTGAGAGTTTATATCTAGTCCATTCATATTCAGACTTCAACTTGTTTATATTTTTTCTGGTTTTTGCATATGTATTCCTATGAAAAAGTGGTCTACGATTTTATTTTCTTGGTCAAGTTTGAATTTCAAGTTCATAACATCACAACATAAGATGACTAACTTTCTCTTTAGTTTTTTGAACTTGTTTTATAAGATAATGATCATCTGTTTCTCAAAGGATGAGACAGTAGCAGCATGCTGGTAAATTGAAAGATAGTGAGCTCACAAATTCAAGGTTGTCATCTTGTCTGGAGGGTCACAAGAAGGAGTTTTTATAGGGAAAGGGGGAAATGTGTGGGTGCCAGAATAAACAATAAAATCCCCTCATGGATTGGTCCCATGAAGAGTACTCTGGCTTATCCTACAAACCTAAACAAAGTAAGAGTTAGGTTTGGGGGAAGAACAAAATGAGGAAGACTGTCCTTATCTTTTGACTCAGGGCTAATGACAATTGTCCTTGTTCTTCTTGTCCTTGTGTAATTATGATTTTTGATAGTCTGGTTTAAATACTATATTCAAAATAGAAATGAATATAGTATTTAATATAAGAAGTTAAATCATTATTTTTTTTATTGATTCATTCTCCCAATATTTTTGTTTAAGTGTCTAAGTCTTTTTTTGGGGGGTCACACCTGGCAATGCCCAGGGCTTACTCCTGGCTCTGCACTCAGGAATTACTCCTGGCGGTACTCAGGGGCCTTTCACATGGCCTACCCCCCCACCCCCGTGTTCGATTTCTCCGCCCCTCTCGGAGAGCCCTGCAGCACAGCAGAGCCTGGCAAGCTACCCGTGGTGTATTCGATATGCCAAAAACAGTAACAACAAGTCTCACAATGGAGACTTTACTAGTGCCCGCTAGAGCAAATGGGAAGACAGTGCTACAGTGTGACAGTGTGACAGTGCTATCCTTCCCTCACACCAGTTCCCCAAATTGTGAGTTACTGATTCAGTTGACAGAGACAATAAGAACAGTTAATAAGCAAATCAAAATGCAAGGGATACATTAAGAGCAGAGACTACAGAGTAAACTTGTGACAGTTTCTTATTCTATTTTTGCCTTTGTTTTCCAAATTGTTTTATTCTATTCTTTCCTGGGGGCATTGTTGCTGCCCATTTGTATTCAATGACTTAGGCTTTTGTTTCTAGGGGACTATTCTCACCTTGAACTCCAGGTTGGTTTTTTTTTGTTAGGGGAATGCTATAATAATCAAAGTGGAAGAAAGGGATGAAATACTAAGGGAACTGAAAAGGAAGTGACAACAGAACACTGAGGAACATTGAAAGATTGGGCTGTCGAGAGGGACCAAGGAAAGACTCTGAAAATGAGCAGCTGGAAAGCTGCCTCCTAATATTCTTTAATTCTCATTGAGTCTTACTCTTGTGGGGCAAGTGCTCAGTGACTTCTCCCAATTCAGTGCTCATGAGCCCCCTGGGCAGTGGGCCAGTGGGCTCTGGGCCCCCCAGCATACAAGGCATGGGCTGCAGCTGGGAGCTGGGGGCCATCGCTCAACCTGAGTTTTACTCTTTATTCTTTTGTAAAAATGTTGAAACTATTTTTAAGTATTATTGATTTATATTTTTGCCTTTTAGAGAATGTGAATTATACTGATTATTTGAACATCCTAAGTGTCGTAATGTGATCTCTATAAATACTCCATACATACTTGAAATAAATACTCCATATGTACTTGAAAGGCATATAATACCTTCTATTGTTTAACTCAGAGATGTGTTATTAGATTTTATTTTCTCATCTTCATTTTTACTGACTTTTCTTCATATTTTAACACCAGTATCTGATATTATCAAAACTTCCATAAATCTATTGATTTTTCCCATCGCTCTTTACATTTGGGCCATTTTCACTCTATATTTTCCAAAGATATATATTGTTGTGAGCAAATATGTTGTGATTGTTACATCTTTACACAACTGTCCTCTTTTTCTATTTACAGTCATTTTGTATGATAATATTACATTGGGTTCTTTTCTCCCCATTTCTTTGTTTTTAATCGCTGATTTTGCTTTTGCAATGTCCTTTGTCAGCAGCATATGGGCTGGATTTTGGTGTTTTATCCATGTAATAAATCTGCCTTTTGAAGCTTAATCTACCTATATTATAATACCTGACATATTTAGAATGATTTGTATACCTCTGTGTTTAGAGTTTATGAGTCTGTTTTTTTTACTAGTTTATACTTTTTTTCTTGTCTCATTAAATAAATATTATTTACATGCCTTTTAATTTACCACACATTATATCTCCATAATTTTAACTTTTAATATGTATAATTAGTTACACATTCTAATACTTTAAAGAGCAAAGACATAAAGATTTCAGTATTCTACCCACCAAATATTTCTCTCTTTTGATTTACCTTTACGCAAAGTATACAATATTGATGTGTTTATTTTACATCAAATAAAATAAATTTTTCCACATAACATATTGATTCCATGCCCCCCCACTGTACTTAGTACACCAGGATATCTCTCTGCATCCACCTTCTACACTCCATTTGATATCTTGGCAATTCTGGCATTGATTATTGCCACACAGTGCGCTCCTAATACTATGTCTTAAAATGTATTTATTTGTCTTTATTCTTGAATAATAATCCAACTGGGTTACTATTCTGTGCTTGGCATTTCCCAACTAAGAATTTTTTGGCCTCTGTCATCACTGAGAAGTTTCCTGCGGTTCTGATCGCTGTTTCTCTATAGGTCATCGCCTATCTTTCCTTTGTTGCAGCTTTAAGATTTTCCTCTGACATTTTGCAGCTTGCCCACAATGGGAAAATAAAGTTGAAAACAGAATTAATTCTTTTTTTTTTGGCTTTTTGGGTCACACCTGGCAACACACAGGGGTTACTCCTGGCTCTACACTCAGGATTTACTCCTGAAGTTATTCAGGGGATCATATAGGATGCTGGGAATCGAACCCCGGTCGACAGTGTCCAAGGCAAACACTCTACCCGCTGTGCTATCACTTCAGCCCCCAGAATGAATTCTTAACACTGTCTTTAAGTCACAACTTTTCACTTTGTGTCCAGTCTAGAGTTTGTTAAGGCGTTAGCCTTATCCCCGACTTGCCAGCTGATCTCTACAAGAGATGCCCGGTTCTTTTCACCTGGTGGGTGACTCACAGCTATCCCTTCCCATCTCTGCTGGGATGGAGTTGGTCCACTAAACAGCCTATCAGCCCTGAGAATTCAGTCTCATGCTTTTATATTTGAAACTCACAGGTGCTAGCAATTCTTTGTGTGTGTACCACCTCCAAAGTTTCCATGGGTGGGATCCAGACTGGAGTTCAGGCATCTGCTAGGGCTATAACAGGTAGGAAACATCTGAAAATCAGCTTGGCGCTTTATTGCATGGTTTGTACTAGTCCTCTCTAGCACAGATTTTGTATCAGTGACAAAATTTATTTGTTACTTTTCAAAAATTGAGATGCAATCCCCATGCCCTGATATGTGCTCCTTGACAGTATACAGTTCATCTGTGCTTGGTATATTTACAAAGGTATGCAACTGTCACTCATGTTTCAAAACACTTGTGTAAATATGAAAACCCTGTATTGATTGTCATTCACACATCCCCACCCAGTCCCAGCTCTGAAAACCACAAATCTCTGTGGGACTGTACATTCTGCTTATTATCCGTGAAGGGAATCATGCCATTTACTTTTATAGATGCAACATAGGTCTTTTTGATCTGACTTTCTCCACATGTTCGTTCTCTCAATCTTAGTCTAAGTCTCAATTGGTTTCAAATTCAGTGGTATAGGATGTTATTTTGGAACCCATTTAATTCCACCTAGTTTTCCACTTTTTATTGCCAGTTAGTTCTATTAAGCCGCCCACCCCTGTCCATCAGCCAGAACACTTACAAACATGTACTATAATTGTTATGAGACTAAAGCACACTTTACTCATCTCTGAATCTTTCACAAAACCTGGCATTTTCTCTGGCTCAGTGTAGGCAGTGAATAGGTATTTTTCAGCTAAGTGAATGTGTGAAAAACAGTGCAGAAGATCCACGCATCAGCTGGAAAGTTAAATGAGTTGGTTTTTTTTTTAATTCTCCTACTCCAAGTTCTATAGTCCTCTTAATTCCAAAATTATGACAAATCAAAGTATATTAGCACAGAAACTTGTGAAATTGTAATTATTAGTAGATAAAATACAATAGTAAAAATAGGAGCCTTTGGATACAATTTATATCTAACTACCGCAGTACTGAAATTTTTCACCTACCCCTCTGGGATTTTCTGAGATTGATCAAGCAGCCAAATTAACATCAGACACACTAGCAGGGAGAAAAGAACAAATTTAGTTAAATGCATAATCTTCATGGATATAAACTCCAAAGGCATCGAGAACATTAAAGGTTGACTACCCTGAACCGAGGAATGAGACAGGAGCTAGGGCTTTAAGAAGGGAGAGCTGGGCCAGGAGCAATGAACACCAGATATGGTGCTTGCCTTGCACGGGGTTAACCTGGTTCAATTCTAGGCACCATCTATGGTACCCTGAACCTGCCAAGAGTGATCTCTGAGTTCAGAACCAGGAATAACAGGAGGAGGAAGAAAAGGAAGGAGAAGGAGGAGAAAGAGAAATTCACCTAATTTTTTTAAGGAGACTTAAGTGGCAAACACTCTAATTATGTTTATCCTGCATACACATAATTTTCTCGGGTAAAAAGTTTATTTCTGGAGATAAACTGAAGTATGCACAATACCCCGATATTTATTCTTCTTGGTCAGTTTCCCAAACTTATTTAACCTACTACCTCTTTTTCATAAAAGAAAATAGATAAATAAATAAATAGATCTCTTGGAATCCCCCTGGAAATTTGCCATTTTGAAGTCATCAAAAAGACAGTGTCCCCCAGTCGCACCCCAGCCTTGCCCTGGCTCACTCCAGTATCCTCAGCGGGGATTCACAATTTCACCCAATTGGGGCATTACTGACACCAGAAGTGAAGAGAATCATAAAAGTTCCTCTTGCTCCCCCAAAGCCTCTATTGTCTTTAGCTGGAAATAATCCACCCATCAGCGGAATACCTCCGGGAAGGCCTGTTCTGATCACCGCCAGGCTTCTGCAAACATCGTGGAGGCATTGCTCCTTCTAAACCAACAGACTCCTGTAATCTCCCAGCACAAAAGGAAGATGGGAAACTGAACTCCACCTTCTCTCTCCAAGTGGCCACACTCACTCAGAAAAAGACATGCCACATGTGTCCTCCTACAAGCATTGATCAAACTCTACTCCAGTATTAGAGAGGCACAATCCTGGCCCCACATAAATACTAATCTGTAGTGAAATTCAAGGGTTTGTACTACCCTAAACTGATTTTCTCTTTGTCTTACGAAAGTAAAGGAAACTTGTGGGGTCTCAGATATGGCTCGAAGTGCTGGGCACCTGGTCTGCAAGGTGGAAGCCCCAGGGTCACATGCCTTGTCCATCTTCCAGCACTACTGGAAGTGACCCTGGTGGCCCCACTACCACAGGATCCAAAAAGTATCACATCAGAGGGGCTGAGCTTCTGCTCCTTTGGCCTGGTTAGCTGGGTATGTCCAGAACTAGCCGCCAAGTCTACTGAGCACTGGGCAGGCCCCAAACAAGTTAATATTTTTAAGAGGTAAAGGGGGGTGGAGGGTGCTAGAGAGTAGAAGGAGTAAAGCACTAGCCCGTAGTCAGTTCCAGTTTGATCCCCACCACTTTATAGGGTTCCCAAGAATCAGCAGTTGTGACCCGCAAGTACGGAGCCAGGAGTCAGCCCTGAGCATAGGCAGGTATGGCCCCCAAATAAAATACAAACCAAAGTAAAGGAATTTTTACCACAAGTAAAGTAAGCAGAGAAAGTTTTAACTTGATCAGAAAATTCTGTCCCTTTGGGGAATATGGGTGGTGGAGAGATGCGGTATATGGTTATACCTAACTCCAGAGCCAACAAGACTGATGAGAGGCAAAGCACAACCAACAAACTTAAAAATGGGCCCATCAAGGAAGACAACTGGGCGTGGGAGGGAACATGGGACATTGACATTGACGGGGGGAAATGACACCAGTAGTAGGATTGGTGTGGAAATACTCTGTCCTAAAACTCAACATGCAAATCACAATGCTTTAATTTTAAAATAAGGGGTGGAGATGGTATATAATAAAGATAAAATCCTGTCCCGTATCATGCATGGTTAGTAAGGCTGGCTTGAATATGTAGGAGACCCAGATAAAGAGTTCCAGCTACCTCTACCCTCACCTAAGATTTACAGTTAATAACTTGGCACCATTTTCAGAGTAACAACACATTTTCTGGAAAAAAAAAGTCTGAGCAAAATTGTAAATTTGCCTCTAGGCATGTAAATGTTAGTGCATAATTAACTGAGACATGGATTAATGTGCTGAAATTCACAAAAACAGTCCTCATTAGGGAGCTTGATCTGAAGAGTCTTTCGTTTTTTGTTTTTTGTGGTTTTTTTTTTTTAACCCAAGTGCCCACTGAATTCACTGTTTCAACTCTGTGTTGACATCTAACATTTCCTCTCCAGTAAAGGCTCGAGACTTCAAGAAACCACGCTCTAGGAAAGAAAGGAGCATGAGGGTCTCTGAAAAGAGACTTAAAGAGAGTACTGCCACGCTCTCAGCTAGCTCCCAGAAACAGTCAGTTAAATGGTACCCCCAGCAGGACGAGAACCTCTCTAGGGGAAGGATGTTTTTCTCGATAAAACTTCAGATCGCTTTGACAGTATTTAAAGCAAAACTAACAGCACATATTCAGAAATGGTGACATCTTTCTGCGTGCATCGTCAAGCTAATACATAATTTTCCTACCACCCGTGGCAATTCTTTAACCTCTCAGGCCTAGATAAACTCCTATTAATCTAAGTGAGAGGCATTTCAACTCCTGATTATATTTTCCCTTCTATTCGCTCACAGATGAATGCTACACATTATTCTAAGCCTCCTAATTCTCCCCTTAGAGTGTGGTTTTAAGTGCTATTAAGTTATATTTAGCCCAAGACAAACATGCCCATTTAGTTACGTGCATCATCCATAACGTCTAGAAAAGTGCTATTGGAGGCATTATTTTTCATTTTCTCATCAAATCAGTACTTTTCTCAGACAGATAATGCAGCACCTACTACATTTTCCCTCCCTTACCTGTTCTCCTGGTTTCTTTTCTTGGAGAGTAAAATTCTGTGGGACTGCAGGCAAAGTGATGCGGGAAGCCACTCCAGAGATGAAGGGCAGCCAGGTCCAAAGGGCCAGTGTCATGGCAGGACCCAGGGGACAAAACATCTCACGTAGGGGCTCATCCTTTGCAAAATTCTACGTGTTTTTACCCATTACCACTTGCCCATTCATCTTTGGCTCCTAGATCATTTTTACAGAGCATCTTCTTACCATACTGCTTTTTAACATGACAGGTTAAAACTTTTTCAATTTTTCTTTGAAAAATTAACTTTGGGGTGGGAAACGAGAATGACAAATTTATCTTGTGTGTCATATAAAAGCTTCATGTATAATAAACTGCAGTATGTATTACATAAGATTTTAGTATGTTCACATTCTCATATTGGGAGTTTTACGTGGGCTTGTTTTTTGCAGGGGAGGAACAGCCAGTGGTGCTCAGTGTTGACTCCTGACTCTGCACTCAAGAATCACTCCTTGCATGGTTGGGAAACATACAGGGCACCAGGAATCAAACCTGAGTTGGTCTCATGCAAAGCTAGTGCCCACCTGCTGTACTTTCTCTCTGGCCCCTCACATATGTTGATTTAGAGGAGGCCTGCAATGTTATGGAGACAGATAGTTCAAGAGTTAAGGCAATGCCTTGCATTGTGGCCAACTGTAGTTCCATCCCTCGTACCACCTAGTAAACAAATACCAATAGGTAAAACCTGGAGGCACCTGAGTGTGGTCAGAGTGGCCAGAATAATTCTCAACACCACATCCTTGCAACTTCCTGTTGAACCTTTGGTCAATAATTGCCAGTGGGCTCCTACCCCACTGAGTATCATGTAGGTTCCCCCCTCAACAAAAATAAATAAAAGATGCTTGCAACATAAAATAATAGATCTGCTTAGCTACCTAGGAATAACCTACAGAAGTTTTGTAATCAAGTGATTTGGAAGAAAAAGAAATACATCAGTTAAGGTTCATTCAGAAAAAGAGAAGTCAAACTATAACTGTAGTAGAAATTACTTACTTTAGAGTTTAGGGCTCGACACAACTGTTGGCCACTCAAGGGAGCAGAAAGAAGTTATCTACAAAGTCAGAAAGAGTCCCTCCACCCCCAGGACAGCTCACTTGGTTTGAGCTCAGCTTGAGATTCTAAAAACCATATGCAACTTAGACTCACAGAAGCACTATTCACCCTAACCAATACCTGGGAAGAATTCAAGTGGACAGTCACAGACCATAGCTGAGAAGACATCTTCTCAAGCATAATGGAATACTACTTAATGTGCATAAAGTGAAAACTGACCTTATTTGAAAAGGCAGGTGAAAGTAGAAGGGGCCACATTAAGACAAATGCCAGAAAGAGAAAGACCCAGATTGGATGGTCTGACTCATATGCAGGATAGAGAAGCCAAGGACAGGAACAGACAGTCAGAAAAATCCTCGCCTGAGAGCTTAGTCTTAGAGCTGTTGTGACCAGTGAGGGAAGTAACTGACACCAGGAGGGATTCAATGGACTGTTGTGGAGGAACATTGGTACTTTGATGGTGGCTGTGAGCTGAAAGAGAATTTCAAGAGGCATGGAACTGTCTGCCTGATACGTACATGGACAGCCATGCCACGTAATTTTATCTCAGCAACAAAATAAAAAACTAGAAAAACAAAGCTTCCAGGAAGCAGTTATGCATTTTCAATGACCCCCAGAGCACCCTTTTCTGACACTTTCTTCTACTTTGCGAATCAGATCTAAATTCTTCTCATTAGCAAACTTTAAGCTAGAGTCCTATGGAATGGGGCTGTGATTAGCTTTAGTAGCTGACTTCTCTTTTGAGATCAGAAAAACATCTTAATAGGGATACCAGGCTGACAACAAGGGATTCAAATGAAGGTAACTTTTGTAACAAGTAAATCTGGTCAAAGAAAATAAAATGTATCATCTAGATGGGCAAACTGAGGTGGGTCTATTCAAACATGTCTTGGGTTTCTGCATTCTGACTCATGTCCATCCTCATGGTTCTCTCTCTTGTTGAGATGGAGCACTTCAGTAATACAACACTAAAATTGGAACAAAGAAGAGATTAGTATCTTCCCTGCTCACAAATGACACTCAAATTTGTGAAGTGTCTCTCAAAATCATGAAGTGTCTCATATTTTTAAGATTGGAGGCATAATTTTCCCCAACTTCAAACTGCACTATAAAGCTATAGTATTAAAGCAGTGTGGTACTAGAATAAGAACAAACTTTCAGATCAATGGGATTGAATTGAAAATACAGAAACAGATTCTCAGGTATATGGACAAAATATTAAAGGAGCAGAACATATGAAGTAAAACAAGGCAAGTCTCTTCAATAAGCGTTTTTGGGAAAACTGGTCAACTACATGGGAAAAACTCAACTCAGACCTTTCCTAACACTGCACAAAAGTCAAATCAAGATGGTTCAAAGTCCTAGAAATCAGAACTGAGTCCCTAAGTTATACTGAGAAAAACACAGGCAAAACACTACATAACTGTAGGATAACATAGCCTCAGGTAGTTTAGGTTTCTTGGGTTACTCCCGTTACAGTGCTCCTATTCCTCTTTTTTATTTGTAGCTTCTTTCTTAGTGTTCTGTTGACTTGTAAATAATGTTTTTCTCTCTACCGCTGCTGAGATGTGACCCCAGGGGCCGCACGCACGTGCGGCTGCTCCGCAGCTGCACTAGCGTGAATCCAGACCCAGCTGAACCAAATTCAACATGGGCAGCTACTTGCAGTATGTCTCCAGCCTGAGAACCAAGCCGCGACCCCATGCCCGCCCAGGAGGGGAAAGGTATTTCTCTCTCTCACCTGTCCCTTCCCAGGGATGAAGGGCGTGGGGACGCCATATTATGACGACCACAGATGGGGTTTACAAGCTTGCAATGATCCAATTTCCGGAAGAAATCTCCCTGGACTTAGTTGTTAAACTACAGTAATCCAAAACCGTGTGGTAGCAGCGGCCTCGCGACCTCATTTCCCTTCACAACAGGTCTGACTCTAGTGGGGTGCTCTTGACAATAATGGTGAAGATTGTGTTGAAATATTGAATGTAACCAAAGTAAATAGAAAGTAAAGTGAAATTTATCAGTTACAAGGGGGGTGCAGGGGTGGGCGGGATGGGAGGCGTACTGTGTTTTGGTTCTTTTTTTTCGGTGGTGGGATATGGGCACTGGTGAAGGGATGGTTGTTTCAGCATTGTATGACTAAGACTTAAGCCTGAAAGCATTGTAATTTTCCACATGGTGATTCAATAAAATTAAAAAAAAATGTTTTTCTCTTCTCCTTGAATCCTTTGCATAGTTTATTTAGAGCAAGTCCTTTTTGTATGGACACAGGAAGACTTAACAAATGTTATGCTTTTGTGACCTTATGTCATTGGACTGTATATGATATTTTCATGCAGGGCATCTGTTCTCTTGACCTAAGCCTCAGCTGCCCTTACTTCTTAGCATCCCCAAATCAGGGTCCCAACGAGGGACGAGACGGACCCAGGGCAAGCGGTGATTGTGTGCTACCCTGGCATCGAGATGGACCTGGCCAAAGTGCCTAATGCTTAACTATAAGTTAAGAGCTTGATCATGGACAAATGTTGTCATGATCCAAACAGTGATAACTAGATTTGGACCCTGCTAGGGTGAGGAATGATTAATCTGGCCTGAGTGCTGTGGTCTGAGTCTGTGGCAAGATGTTGCCAGGAGAGCTGCCTTGCAAGCCTCAATGTATCTCTTACTATGTTCATACAAAAATAACTAGTATTAAGATGTTAATAAGTGTTTGGACTAAGGAAAGAAAAAACCCTTAAGAGTCAGGAAGGGCTTTGGAATGCCCTGCCCTCAGGAAGGGCTTTCTTATGTTGATTTTGCTACCTGGCTGGGTGTAGCCTAGAGGGCAAGGTGGGAGAGACAAGTAGGAGGAGAGATGAGAGAAGCAAAAAAGGCGGCAGTTGATCCAGAGAGAGGATGGAGCTGGAAGTGCGGGAGATGAGAAAGATGGAAGATTGAATAAACAGTAACTAATCAGCAACCAGTTTGGTCCTCGTTCTTCCTTCGCCTGTCCTTGGCCAACGGCTGTCCCGATCCAGCCCATACACAGCGGTTCCAGAGCACCGAACGCGGGCGGTGAGAAACAGCCACCTGGAGAGCCTGTGAGTTTATATGCCCCTCGGTGTGCCTTAGTTTTTTACACATAACATCAGATGCTGGGAGGACCCATTCAGGTTAGAAGATGCGAACTGAAAGTAGACTATAGACCGAACATGAAGGCCACTCATTACCTCTATTGCAAACTAAAACACCCAAAAGGAGAGAGAACAGAAGGGAATGCCCTGCCACAGAGGCAGAGTGGGGTGGTGGGGGATGGGGTGGGGGTGAAGAGAGGGATATTGGGACCATTGTTGGAGGTGAATGAGCACAGGTGGAGGGATGGGTAAATGATCACTGTATGAGTAAAATGCAAACAAAAAGTTCATAAGTTTGTAATTATACATCACAGTGACTCTCAAAAATTTTTTTTAAAAAAAAACTACATAACATCAGAGCTGGAGGCATCTTTAGAATTTTGGCGATTGGCCAAACAAGTGAAAAGAAATATAAACAAATGGGACTACATTAAGAAGCTTCTGAACTGCAATGGAAAAGATAAAACAATAAAAATGATACCCCGCAGGGGGCTGGGGTGATAGCACAGCGGGTAGGGTGTTTGCCTTGTATGCAGTCAACCCGGGTCCAATTCCCAGCATCCCATACAGTCCCCTGAGTACTGCCAGGAGAAATTCCTGAGTTCAGAGCCAGGAGTAACCCCTGTGCATTGCCAGGTGTGACCCAAAAAGAAAAAAATATACCCCACAGACTGGAAGAAAATATTTGCCCAACACTCATATGATAAAGGGTTAGTATCCAAGATATATAAACATCTAGCAGAACCTTACATTAAAAAAATATGACCCCATCAAAATGAGGTGAAGCAATGAGAGGAAGTTTCCTCAAAGAAGACATACAAAAGGGCAAAAGGCATGTAAAAAATGATCAGCATCACTAATCAAGGAAATGCAAATCATAAACTAGAGATACTTGCACACATCAAAAAGAATAAAAACAAGTTGGGGAAGATGCAGGGAAAAACAGGACCCTCATCCACTGCTGATGAGGATATTGACTTATCTGGTCTTTTGGGAAAATAACACAGACACTTCTCAAAAAACTAATTGATCTTCTATATGACCCAGCAATTCCACTTCTTGGACTATACCCCAAGAGCCCCAAAAGAGTTTTTAGAAAAGACATTTGCATTCCTATGTTTATTACAGCACTATTTACAATATCCGAAATCTGAAAACACACATGTCCAAGGACATATGACTGGATAAAGAAACCATGGTACATAGACACAAAGGAATATTACATGGCTGTAAAAAGATAAAAATTGTAAAATTTGCTGCTATGTGGATAACAGAGCTGGTGATTATCGTGCTGAGTGAAATTAGAGGGAGAAGGACAGACACAGAACAATCTCTCTCTTTGGCGGTATATAAACAGAGTAGGAAAACAACAAGTGCCCAAAGATAGAACCTGAGAACAACTACAACAATGGTCAAGGGAAGTGGCCACTCTCACACGTGTATCCCCAACAATAAGTGGCCAGAAGAGATAAACAGAAACTTCCTTACTGAAGAAATACAGGTAGCTATCCAATTTTCCCAGCACCATTTGTTAAGAGGCTTGCCTTGTTCCACTTCACATTTCTTGCTCCTTTGTCAAAGATTAAGTGGTCATATATTCGGGAGTCTGTGACAGAACATTCAACTCTGTTCTATTGGTGTGTGGGTCTGTTTCTAGCCCAATACCATGCTGTTTTAATTACTACTGCTTTGTCGTACAGTTTGAAATTGGAGAAAGTGATGCCACCCATCTTCTTTTTCCCAAGGATTGCTTTAGCTATTCGTGGAGGTTTATTTTTCCATATGAGTTTCAGGAATGTTTTGTCTAGTGCCCTAGAACAGATGACTGGTTAAGGAAACGTTGGCACATCTACACAATGGAATACTATGCTGCTGTTACGAGAGATGAAGTTATGAAATTTGCTTACAAGTGGATAGACATGGACAGTATCATGCTAAGTGAAATGATCATGCTAAGTGAAATGAGTCAGAAAGAGAGGGACAGACCTAGAAGGACTCCACTCATTTGTGGAGTATAAAATAACATAATGTGAGACTGACACCCATGGACAGTAGATACAAGGGCCAGGAGGATTCCCCATAGTTGGAGGCCTACCTCATGAGTGGAGGGGAGAAGGCAGCTGGAATAGAGAGGGGATCCCTAAGAAAATGATGGTTGGAGGAATTGGTTGGGTTGGGAGATGTGTGCTGAAAGTAGATATTGGACCAAACATCATAACTTCTCAGTATCTGTATTGCAAACCATAATGCCCAAAAGTAGAGAGAGAGTATGAGTAATATTGTCTGCCATGGAGGCAAGGGGAGGGTGGGAAAAGGGGGGTATACCGAGGATGTTTGTGGTGGGAATGTGCACTGGTGGAGGGATGGGTGTTTGATCATTGTGTGATTGTAACTTATACATGAAAGTTTGTAACTATCTCATGGTGATTCAATAAAATAAAATTAAAATTAAGATAAAAAGAAATACAAATAGCCAAAAGGTACATGAATAAGTGTTATACATCACTAATTATCATGGAGATACAAATAAAAACAGCAATGAGATATCCTATGTTACAGACTGCCATCACTGTATCACTGTATCACTGTCATCCCATTGTTCATTGATTTACTCGAGTGGGTACCAGTAATGTCTCCATTCATCCAAGCCCTGAGATGTTAGCAGCCTCTCCTTATTCATTTTCCCAACGATTGGAAGCTCTTTTCAGGGTCAGTGGAATAAGACCTGTTATTGTTACTATCTTTGGCATATCGAATATGCCGCAGGGAACTAACCGGGCTCTTCCAGCCTGCCATACATTAAAAACAACAACAACAACAACAACAAAAAAAACAACAAAAATCCAGTGTTAGCATAGGTGCAGAGGGAAAGGGACTCTCATTCACAGCTGGTGTGAATATCACAGGGTCCAGCCTTTCTGGAAAACAATATGGATATTCCTTAAAAAATCAGAAACTGAGCTGCCATAAGATCCAGCAATACCTGCTGGAAAGGAAACATTTGATAATTTGTTTTCCATTGCTGAGAATGAAGAGATATAATATTGAATGTAATCAAAGTAAAGAGAAAGTAAAGTGAAATTTATCAGCTACACAGGCGGGGTGGGGGGCTGGGGGGTGGGGGTGGGGGGAGGTTTACTGTGGTTCTTGGTGGTGGAATATGTGCACTGGTGAAGGGATGGGTGTTCGAGCATTGTGTAACTGAGACTTAAGCCTGAAAGCTTTGTAATTTTCCACATGGTGATTCAATTAAAAAAAAGAAAAGATCCAGCAATACTGCTCCTAGGAATACAGTCTAGGTCTTCCAAAACACGATGCAGAAAAGTCATCTGCATTCCTTTGTTCATTGCAGCACTATTCACAATAGCCAGAATCTGGAAACAACCCAAGAACCTGAGAACACTTGACTGGATAAAGAAAGGAAAGGGAGTGGGGTGGGAGGCAAAAAAGAAAAATGCCTGCCAGAGTCAGACTGGGGTTGAGGTCGAGAGAGGGACGCTGGAGACATTGGCAGTGGGAATGCACACTGATGAAGGGATGGGTGTGGGACCTTGTAAGACTGAAACTCAGTCATGAACAATCTCGTAAATATATCTCATGGCGATTCAGTTTAAAAAATAATTTCATTTTAAAAAAGGATGCTTGTCATAGAGACATATTGATGGTGGCAGAGAAACTGGGGACATTGGTGCAGAGAAGTGTACACTGATGAAGCGATTGGTGTTGGAGCAATATATGCCTGATAAATCATAGTACTTCTATGAAAAAATTAAGATGAAAGACTAAGGCTAAGATTAAACAGAGTATGACTAAGAATTGCCAAATCCAGGACAAGCAGATATGCATGTACCAAGGCCTAGAGTGCAACTAATACATAAATTGAAATTGACATTTAAATACAAGAAGACAAACACATACCAGCAGGACTTGATAGGATGGAACTCTTGGCAGGCAAGTAGAAATGGCAAGCAAGTAAAAGCATAAATCTTAAAAAAAAAAAAAGATGTATTCTAATGAAGGCTGGAGTCACATAATATAGCACAGGCTGCCAGCTTCCTGCTCTCACAAATCTTTCTTACAAAAAAAAGAGAAGAAAGAAAGAAAGAAAGAAAGAAAGAAAGAAAGAAAGAAAGAAAGAAGAAAGAAAGAAAGAAAGAAAGAAGAAAGAAAGAAAGAAAGAAGAAAGAAAGAAAGAAAGAAAGAAAGAAAGAAAGAAAGAAAGAAAGAAAGAAAGAAAGAAAGAAAGAAAGAAAGAAGAAAGAAAGAAAGAAAGAAAGAAAGAAAGAGAGAGAGAAAGAAAGAGAGAAAGAAAGAAAGAAAGAAAGAAAGAAAGAAAGAAAGAAAGAAAGAAAGAAAGAAAGAAAGAAAAGAAAGAAAGAAAAAAGAAAGAAAGAAAGAAAGAAGAGAGAGAGAGAGAGAGAGAGAGAGGAAGGAAGGAAGGAAGGAAGGAAGGAAGGAAGGAAGGAAGGAAGGAAGGAAGGAAGGAAGGAAGGAAGGAAGGAAGGAAGGGAGGGAGGAAGGGAGGAAGGGAGGGAGAAAGAAAAAAGAAGAAAGAAAGAAATAGAGAAAGGAAATGCTAGTTTTTAGTCACAGGCATTGCCACTGAGAATAAGTCTACAATTTCCACCTTCAATGCAGCCTTCTGACTGCCTGTGATTCTCAGCAGATGCTTTTGATGGGAGTCCCAGAATACTTGCATTCTTTTCATGTTTTCTTTGCAGATACATAAATTGAGGATCTGATGGTTAGAGCTCCTGTAGCCATTCTGTACCATGCGATCTTGAGCTTGGAAGCTGTAGGCTAAGGATGTAGAGGAAAAACACAGAAGTCTCTGTTCAATATGTAAAACCTTGTTTCAGAGTTCTTTTACTAGAGAAAGAAATGAACTTTCTATTTATTGAAGTCACTATAGGCAGGAGAATCTTCGCTGTACATGAGTGGTTTTGAGTTTCTACCATCAGACAAGAAATAACAACTATTTTGCACACCATTATGGCAGAAATAAAAGTCATGGGATCCTAAAAACAGCAGGGAAGGCACTTAACTTGCACACGAGGCTAACCTGGGTTCAGTCTAGTACCATATAAGGTCGCTTGAGCACCACCAGGAGTGGCCTCTAAGCACAGAGCCAGGAATAATCTCTGCGCATAGCTATATTTGGCCCTAAAACCCCCCAAAATTAAATAAAAAGCCATTATTTTTAATAATGTTTGTGAATTAGCATTTAACTCTAATATTATAAAATGGCATGCTATGTGTGAAGAGCCAATCACTGTTTTCATGGAACAGCAGGAAATTTCTGCATAACACCAATCTGTAAACCAGTGGCTGGAAACTTACAAATAGTCAAATGCAGCATCTAATAGATGATTGAAGCTATCAAATGATTCTTGCTTAGAAAGCAGGGGAAGAAAGGGTTGGGAATGAAAATACCTTCAGGGGATAGTTCTGTAACTAGGATAACTGACAGAAATGAAGGAGAGACAGTATGACCAAAGTCTCATCAGAAGAGAGAATGCTTGCTGAAGAGACACAGCAAATTAGAGATCAGTTATTAAGTATCTCTTCTCATATCAGATCTTCAGTCTCAATAAACTTGTTTTCTACATTGCAAAGTACCACTATTATCACTTCCCTCTTTTAAAGCCATGCCCATTGGCTAAGGAAATAATTATAATTCTGTACATGGGGCTACCCCTCGATGGTTCAACACCTCATCATGGCAGGGGGTGGCAATGGTGCCAACCAGCAAAGAGTGAACCAACAGGTGCTATCCAAAGACAAAGGCAGGTGCGTGTTTGTCAGTGTGCAGATTGTTACAACATGCCAGTCGACCAAAAGGTTGCGTTAGGTAGACTGGGAGCACCTGTAATTGCGATTAGAGGTCACCCTAAAAGCCTCCGTTCCTCTCAAAGAGCCTGGCAAGCTACAGAGGGTATCCCGCCTGCACGACAGAGCCTGGCAAGCTACCCGTGGCATATTCGATATACCAAAACAATAATGGGTCTTATTCCCCTGGCCCTGAAAGAGCCCCGAATATGGCAGTGTTGGGAAGGATGAGCAAGGAGAGGCTGATAAAATCTCAGGGCCAAACTAGGCTGCCAAAACAAAGAAGGACTAAAATGACTATCTGTACTTTCAATGCATGTACACTGGCATCAGAAGCATTCATTGAGGATCTGATGGTGCAAACACAGAAGATCAAGTATGATGTCATTGGACTGACCAAGATGAGAAGGCAACGATCACATTATGTGGTTTTCAACACTGGAGAATAACTATTCCTCGGAACATGTGACAGTAGAGCCATCAGTGATGTCTGTATCTTCGTCAAGACACAAATTTGGCCATGAACATCAACTCGTCGGAATGCCTAGCAACCCAGATCGGACGCTTACATTTGAATAGATGTGGCTCATTGCCAGCAGTTTCTATCTTTGTTGTCTACGAACCAACATCCAACTATGACAAAAAAGAAATTGAGAAGTGCTACATGGAGCTGGAGAAGAGTTCTATAAAGAAGACCACACCTTCTACAAGGTCATTGTCCATGATTTTAATGCCAAGATAGGACCAAAAAGGTCACCCAAAGAACTCCACATTGGGATACACAGCCTAGAATGGGATGAACAGGGTGAGAGACTGTCTGAATTCATCATGTCGATGAAAACCATCCATGGTAACTCACAGTTACAGGAGGCTAAATCTAAACATTGGACATGGGAGTCTCCCAGTGGACAGTTCCACAATGAAATTGACCACATCATATTCAATTGATGGTTTTGCCTGAACAATGCCGCTGTTGTCCCAAAATTCCAAACAGGATCAGACCACTGTCTCCTCTGTGTGAAATTCTACTTAACGGAGTAGGGAGAAAGGGTTTCAAAGTTTAAGAAGAGAACTCCCAGAACGACCACCAACTGGGAGCTCTTTGGCACTATTGTGGAAATATGAGAAGATGCCATCATTGACATCATCAACAAGGAATACGATCCACTGGTTCAGCACCTCCATGACTGTACAAGGAATGCCAAGAGTAAGAAAGCCACAAAAAGATGCCTGTCTTCGGAGACTCTCGAGCTCATTTGCCAATGTGGTTTGGCGTGAACCTCAGGCAATCACAAGGTAATGTCCAAGCTTGCAAAGCTGTGCAGAGAAGCAATAAAGGAAGACCTCAAAGAGAGAAGAACGGAAGTATTGGCCTATGCGGCAGAAGCCAGGAAAAGTATTCACAACACCCTCCTGTCCTTTGCCAACTACAAGACCAAGATGACTGCCCTCAGACATTCTAATGGATCTATCACATCTTCCAGAAGGGCAATGGAAAAGGTTATTTACAACTTCTACTCGAATCTCTTTGATAGACATGTCCACCTGCCCACATATCAAATTCCACGGGATGTATATGTCATTTCCAGTGTTCTCCCTTCCAAAATCTGACATGCCATTTTGTTGGTAAAGAAGTATACAGACATTCTGAACAACTGAAGAATCTGCCACCAATACTCATCAATACACTGGCTTGGCTCTTCACACACTACCTGTCTGAATGTAAGGTTCCTTCCCAATGGAAAACCAGCAGGACCATTCTGTTGTGCAAGAAGGTAGACATTCACAATATCGGCAACTATAGCCCAATCTGCCTGTTGTCCATCATCTATAAATTGTTCACTCAAGTCATTTGAATAGGTTAGGCAGAACACTAACGAAGGACAGCCATGCAAGCAAGCCAGGTTCCGAAAAGGATTCAGCATGATCAACCATATCCATACGGTGACCAAGCTCTTTGAAGTTTCATGAGAGTTCAGGATGCCACTCTTTCTAACATTCATCAATGTATAGAAGGCCTTTGATTCTGTTAAGATTGAAGCAGTCATCGAAACCCTAGCCAAACAGGGCATTCAAACTCAGTACATCAAGATCCTCCACAAACTGTATTATGGATTCACCACCAGGATCTCACCATTCTACAAGAATGTAATCATTGATGTAAATAGAAGGGTTCTCCAGGGTTATACCATTTCACCAAAACTCTTCAGTGCCACCTTTGAGAACGTCATGCGACAACTGGAATGGGAAGAAGGAATGGGAGTGAAGACAGACGGTCGGCAACTACACCACCTCCGCTTCACTGATGACATCATTCTAATAACACGAAATATTAGCCAAGCGGCACAAATGCTGGCCAACTTCGATTGCAAGTGTGGAAAGGTCGGACTGCAGCTGAATCTCATGAAGACAATGTTCTTGAGAAACAAACTAGTTCCTGATGTTCCATTTGCTCTCAGTGGAACTAACATCTCTGAATGCTGCAGTTGTGTGTACCTGGGCTGAGAATTCAACATGATGAACAATTTGGCACCAGAGCTGTGCAGGAGGAAGAGAGCTGCATGTAACACCTTCAAGAGCATCGAAAAAGTTGTTAAGAGGACAAAGAACCTCTGGCTCTGGGCACATCTTTTCGACTCCACCATTCTTCCTGCATATGCCTCAGAGACCTTGGCCTTATGAAAACAGGATGAGAATGCTATTTGGTCTCCCAAAGAGGAATCGAAAGAACTATGCTTAGAGTATCACATTTCACTCAAGTGAGAGAAGGAATCCAGAGTTCATACTTTTATTGACAATCGAGGATCAGGGATGCTGCCTCATTTGCCAAGGCGTCAAAAATCACATGGGCCAGACACGTAATGGGATTTGGAGATGACTGCTGGGCTAGAGCCGTTACTGACTGGATTCCACAGGACATCAAAAGAACACCTGGCTGCCCACCTACTAGATGGTCAGACTTCTTCATCAAGACCCTGACCGAATGGTTTGATGCTCTTTGTGTTCCCGGAGCGAGCAGACGCCATTGGGCCACACTAGCATGCAACAAGGATGAATGGAGACATTATTGGTGCCCGCTCAAGCAAATCGATGAGCAATGGGATGACAAGTGATACATGTGTGGTAGATGGGGCCAGATATAGTAGGGATTAAGGAACAGGACTTGTATGTAGCCAACTCCCCTTAATCTTCAGCACCACCTGATCCCTCAGTTCACCAGATACAGCCCACCACCTCCTGCCCCCATTCTAAGGCTCTGGCACTGCCACAGTTGTCCAGGTAATCTTTTGCATCGCAGAGTCCAAGAAGTACCATATCCTCAGGTCATCACACTAAAACACATAGAGGGGCTCCTGGACCTCTTGGAGTGGCCAAAAAGTTAAAACAAACTCTCTATATGGCCTTAAAGGGCAGTCACCTGTCTCTTGGGTGCTTTCTCTACCTTCTTACCCCAAACTCACTAATTTTCCACCATCTGTAGCCAATCCTGATGGTCTTGAATGTTTTCTCTATCTTCTGCCCTCAACTGTGCCTTCCCAGAGAAACTCCCCAGCTATCTCCTTTCCAGAGGAATCCCAGATCATCGTCAGTGAAGACCGCTTATGTTCAAAGAAGGGAGGTTCCAAGAATGTTCAGGTTTGAAAATTAGAAAAACATCAGTGGCAGAGGTGGCGGTAGCAAGAGCCCTTCAGTGATGAGTAAATCTTTCCAGTGGCTAAAGAGAAGGAAAGGAAAAATATGTGTCAGAGGCAAAAACCTCATGGGCAAAGATTCAGAGGTGAGAAACAACATGTTGTTCATTCAAAGAGCAGCAAGCAACCCACCTTACTCATAACTGGTTATAGACACATGGCAACCTTGCTAAGAAGGAGTCCAAACACTTAACTAAGGCTGTGAAGTTGGAACCAATTCAAAAAGAACCTTCCCAATGCAGAGCCTTTTGGTATATTCAGAAATGGCAAAGTCAAAGAAATTTAACTTTAAGAAATTAAAGTCTAGGGGCTGGAGTGGTAGTACAATGTGTAGGGCATTTTCCTTGCACATGGGACACCCAGGGTCGATCTCTGCCACCCCATAAAGTCCCCTGAGCACCACCAAGAGTAATTTCTCAGCACAGAGGCAGAAATAAACCCAGAATATCAACAGGGAGACCCCCAAACCAAACCAAACAGAACAAAAGAAATTCAAGGCTAGCAGGAAAATAAAAATATGCAGAAGTCATCTTAATGTAACAAATACCCATAATATTTATTTGAGTAAACATTATGCTGTACACAAGCACAGGGTGTGACAGAGGTAAGAATAATGACCATGTTTTTATTTGCTTAAGTGTCTAATGCACAAGGACTTTGTCCTCATGATTTCCCTTAAGATTCATGGCAGGTCTTGAAGGTAGATATATTTACCTCTAAGATGAATGGGATTTAAAAAATAGACTAAGATGCAAAGAATTTAAGCACTAGTCTATAAGGCCATATTTTACATCTTTTCATTACATCATGCTAATGGGAGTTTACTTAATTCGGTGGATAGTGAGGTACCACTGAAGGGGTTTGAGCAGAGTAATGACATACTCAGAGTGATGCCTTTGGAGGATTAATGTGATAGTGATGTGAAGAAAGGCAAGTCAGCAGAGAGACTAATTAAAAGGATATTGCAAGCACAGACATGATAATGCTCAGAACTGGCTGATGAAGAGAAAAAAATCCCCTCTAATGAGGTTAGTTTGTGTCACTGTCATTCGTACTGTTCACCAAAAATGCCCACCAACTATTCTGTTTGTGCATCTTCTGGTCATATTATAGAACTGCATTTCCTTGCCTTTTTAAGAGGTTGGGTGCAGTCGTTGAGTTGGTTTAGTCAATGAAATGTGAGTACAAATTACAGGATTTGTTACATCATCTTCTTTTCTGTCTGATACAGTATCAATTTAAAAAATTCTGGATGGACTGGCCCATTAGCCTTGAACTTGATTTAAGGATGATGTGCAATCAAGTGGACAAGACAAGCTAGTGAGAAACAATAGCTTTTTAAAAAGATTTTTTAATTGAATCACTGTGAGATAGACACAAAGATGTTCATGATTAGGTCTCAATCATACAGTGTTCCAACACCCATCCCTCCACTAGTGTATGTTTCCCAGCACCAGTGTCCCCAGGTTCCCTCCCATCACCCACACCCCACCTCTATGGCAAGAATCTCTCTCTCTCTCTCTGTTTTTCTCTCTCCCTCTCCTTCCCTCTCCCTCTCTGTTTCCCTCTCCTTCTCCCTCTTCTCTTTCCCCTCTCCTCTCTTCCTCCGTCCTTCTCCCTCTCCCTCTTTCCTCTTGAGCATTGTGGTTGGCAATAAAGATACTGAAATGTTATCAGACATATCCCTTTTCCTACTTTCAACACTCAGTTCTTGTCCAGCATGACCATTTCCAGTTAAGATTCACTTTTTTAAAATTTTTTATTAGTGAAAAATTTTATTAGTGAAAATTTTTTATTTTATTGTAACTGTGAGATACAGTTACAAACTTATGAACTTTCGCATTTGCATTTCAGGCATACAGTGATCATTTACCCATCCCTCCACCAGTGCCCATTCTCCTCCACCAATGTTCCAGTATCCGTCCCACCACCCCCACCCCATCCCCCTCCAGCTAGGATTAAAAATCTCAACATCAGACCCAAATCCATAAGGTAACGTGAAAGAAAATGTAGGCAAAAGTCTCCATAACATTGAAGCTAAAAGTATCTTCAATAACAGCTATTTAAAGTCTCTAGAATTTGAAGTGGTTTGTTGCTGCCGCATTACTGAGCTTACCACGACTGATATCACATCTTTTCCTGATACTTTGGCATTTTTCACACTGCTTCTCAAATTTTTATGAGCATTCTAAACCTTGGAGATTTGATAAAATGTAAATTTGGTTTACTAGTACTGAGATGACACCCAAAACAGTACATTTCTAATGATCTCTCAGATCCCAGGTGATGTAGATGCTGCTGGTTTACATTTCCTTAAATTTTCAAGTCTGTAAGAGCACTATCCAGTCACTGTCACTGTCACTGTCCTCCCGTTCATCGATTTGCTTGAGCGGGCACCAGTAACATCTCCATTGTGAGACTTGTTTTGACTGTTTTTGGCATATTGAATACGGATAGCTTGCCAGGCTCTGCCGTGCAGGTGAGATACTCTCGGTAGCTTGCCAGGCTCTCCGAGAGGGGCAGAGGAATTGAACCCGGGTTGGCTGCATGCAAGGCAAACACCTTATGCACTGTGCTATCGCTCCAGCCCAAGGGCACTATCCAGGATGATCTAAAAATAGTTGTTTTCAGATGGAATAAAATTAAACAATATTTAAAATTCAGTTCCACAAAATCACATCTGTCACATTTCCCAAGACTCAGAAGTCCCCTGAGAAGCATGGCTACTAGTGTATTTAACAGCAAACTGTTCAAACACTTGCATTGTCCCAGAAAGCTTCCTGGCTAGTGTTGACCCAGAACAATATCCAGAAATACAAAGTGGCCATAAGCTCCGGCAGCTGGGGGAGTGGGGATGAGACAGACAAAGGTGATGGCAAGCGGCCGTTTAATAGAGAAGAGAGCAGGTAGAAGCGGGGGTGGGCACTAAATGTGCCCATCAGTTCAGGTACAGGACAAATCCCTGCCCTGACTAATTGCTTTATTTCCCTCTGTGGACAGTTTTAAGAGATCCCATTTCCAGAAAAGCAGTTCCAAGGAACCTCCTCTCTCTTGGCCCTGATCTCGTCTGTCCAATTTGGCTAATCTATTTACCTCCCCCAGAAAACACACAACACCAAGTTTAACACTTGTTTGTTATCTCCTTTCCCTAAGAAATCAATAGCACTCAGGAGCCCTGTCAGGCGAGCGTTAGAATCCCATGGTTCAGTGGTTTGTGCCTGGGCTGAGAACTGCCACCTGCGACTGCCTGTTTCTACCCCAGTGCCTGAGTTTTCTTGTCCCCTCCTTTTCTCTCTCTAGAAACTCAGACACCAAGAGTGAGCTTTGATGCATCTCATCCTCTTCCTCAGCTCCACTGACCCTGAAAGTCATCAATTTCCCTTTTAGACCTAGACTTGGATAAGGGTCATTAGCTTAAAATTCCTGGACTTGATTGGAATTCTATGCAAAATCACGGTGCCTGCGGCATGAGCCTCAATGCCTCCAAAAACTAAACAGAGAAGTGGAAAAAACGACAGCTCCCACATCCATATTCTAGAGGCCCAGTGTATCAGGAGAGGTGCAAAAAGAATAACAGGCCCCAAAGGCTAGAAAAATAGGCCAGTAAGTTGCTTGCCCTGCATCCTGCTGCCCCACATTTTTGTTGTTGTTGTTTTGTTTTTAATGTTCTTTTTTTTTAAACTACTGAATCACCATGAGATACAGTTAAAAAGCTTTCATGATTGAGTTTCAGTCATACAATGATTAAACACCCATCCCTCCACCAGTGCACAGCTTCACCACCAGTGTTCCCACTATCCCCCCATCCCAACCCTCCTCCTGCCTCTATGGCAGACGACTTTCCCCCAAACTCTCTCTACTGTTGCTGCCCCACTTTTGAATCCCCAGAACCACAGATGAGCTGATCCAAGCCAGACATAGTCCATAAGCTCAGTTAGGTATGACCCCCAAACTCCTCTCCTTCAAATTAGTGAATTTAATAAGAGGCACTAAGGGGTTAATAAACATATAAGGACAAATAGGAAATGATTATAAACCATCAGTTGGCAGAGCCAATGAAGACCAGAAGGAATCAGCAACAATTTCATCTAGAGACAGAACTTAGACTATATGTCCTGCTAACCGTGAACTGGTGTTTCTTTTACCCTTTTCCCACATTAAGAAGGCCTTAGTCACATAATCAGGAAAGAATGCAAAACTGGTTGCAAATGAGTTCCCCACACCTGGTATTAAAAAAATAAAAAGACACCAAAATTTCAGCTGCATTCTTCTATAAACATATTGGTAGACAAAATCATTTCTTTGACTCTACAGCTTTTCAAAATTCTTTTAAAAATTCCTTGGACTAAGGCACCATGTGAATGTCTAAAGATCCAAGGGTGCATTGTTCATAAACAATGATGGATAGAACCAAGTGTTTTCAAGAATCTCTTTATTAAACCTGCCTGCTTCATGCACAATCCAGAAGATTCTATTTTATAGCTCTAAACCACATAGTTAAAACTGATGCGTCCAGGACCTAACAGGAATATAATGCTTTAGCTCTTCTCCAAGAGTTCTTCTCTTCAGTTCCATCCAACAATCTCTAATTCCAGGAGAAAATGGATTTGTACATGCCATTTGTCTCTGACTACAGTGTTTGAGAAAGACCCAGACCCACACCCTGCCCCCCTCAAAACAAACAAACAAACAAACAAAAATGCCACAGAAGTAGGTCAAATCCTTTGAGTTTTATGTTTCAACATTAAATATTCTGGGTTTTTCACTCCAAAATCTAATCATTTTTTTGTTTAAATACTGAAATCATGGCTTTTGCCAGAGGTTTTCATACTATGCATACCCAGAAAATGAAACTACGCGTAGGTACTTCCTGTCACACTGCCGCAGACCAACTCCCTGACCTGCAGCTCTGTGTGGTAAGCGTGACAGACTTCACTGGGCCCTTGGATGTTCTGTATCTAGGTAGCTGGTGCCTGCCCCCTGCCAGCTGCACTTAATACGAGAGACAAGTATGTTGCTCTCCCGGAATTCGCTGCTTGGATGACACATAGTACAAACAGTCTTCATTCTGTGCATACCTGTGCCAAAGTCAAAGAAGGAACCAGGCCCAGGAGACCATCAGAAGGCCAGAGACCTATCAAAGAGCACTGAGTTAGTCCAGACTAGAGTCTTAATTTAATCATCCTTCCCAGAGGTGCAGGTCCCTCTAAGAAAAAGAATACCTTGGGTTTTCTTGTGTACCCACGATACACCTAAAATAAGGTCGCACCAGTCTTAGAGGCTGCAGACCTACACACTAATTCTACCTTGTCTGCTGAATTATCACTTGAGTCCCTGAGTGGCTGATTCTGTTCTCTGAGTTGTAATCATCTCAGAAACACACAGAGACACACACACACACACACACACACACATTCACTCATGCTCCATGAAACCACAAAGCATTGGGGAAGAGTGGAGGAGAGGTGAAGAAGAGAAGGGTCTGTCTGTGACCCCCATCTTTCCTCAAGGGGAAATGCAGTAAGCCAAACTACTGCAAACCCTTAAGAGTCCCCTAAGCTAAGAAAGCTCTGGTACATTTTGAAAGAACAAAAGGAAAAAAGAAAAAGAAAAAAATCCATTTCCCCCAATTGAAGAATCAACACCTTTTTTTCTGTTGGGCACTTGCCTTTCACTCAGCTGACCCAGGTTTGATCTCCAGCACATCATAAGGTGCCCTGCTAGGAGTGACCCTGAGGGCAGAAGAAGGACTAAACCCTGAGTACCATTGGCTTCCCATCCCCCCCAAAAAAAGCAAAATAAAACAAGTATTGAAGGCTTTGCTCATATCCACAGTCTTGCCACAGCTATTTAACTCTGCAATTGTAGCTGGAAGGCTGCTATCAACATATGCCCACTGAATGGACACAACCTTGTTCCAATAAAACTTTAATGGGCTCTGACATTTCTATTTTATCTAACATTCCTCTTAAATAAATTTTAGTCTTCTTTAGGCACTTTCTTTTGCAACCCTAAAGAATGACAATCTCTTCTGAACCGGAAAGCGGTATAAGAGCAGGTCACATTTGCTCCCCTGATGTGTGAGTAAAACTCCTCCTCCCCCCTAGAGGGATGAAAGCAGGTTTGAAGAGAACTCAGCTGTCTCGTGCCTCTTTTTTAAGATGTCCATATGGTAATGGCATGGCCATGATGAATACCAAACTCCTTAAGGACACAGAGATGAACTTGTGAGTCCAGAGTATTCCTTTACACCCTCAGCAAGCTTTTAGGTAGGATATATGGGAGCCCAGAAGTAAAGGTTTTCATATTCTTTTCATGTATAACAAGCAATGAGAAGGAACTGAATGATTACTGTAGGGAGAACAGGGTACAGGCAGCAGTGTGCCAACCCCAGGGCTCTATGCAGTACATCCTGTGTGCCCAGCAGCAGGGGAGCACACGGCCACCCCTCCAACTCCTCTCCCCTCACTGGGGGCTAAGGGAGATTTAGACACCACACTGCTCTGCTCAGAGATTTTATTGCTCTGAACCAAAGTCCTGAGCCGTACCGGCAGGACATACACATCGATTCTGAGAAATGTTACGGCAAACCTGCCTGCTTTATGATCCATGAGCTGGGCCCCACGCTCAGGAGTACAGGGCTGGAAAGTCGTCTGCTTTGCAAAGCACTCCTGAACTCCCTGAAGACCCAAATTAGATTTGTCTTTCTAATCTTTCCTCTACTTTCCATGTATCTTTTCCTTGTAATCCAACATGTGAGACCAATGTGAGTAGCAAATTGATCATTTGTGCAGTTTGGTGATTGCTCTAAAGTTTAGGAAGTGAACTGATAATTTTTGGAATTTTTCACAGACCTACTTCCTAAGCCTATTATTTCACAAGTATTATCCTTGGGTTTTGTTTTTTGGTTTTCTTTTTGTTTGGATTTTTTGTTTGTTTGTTTTTGCTGATCACAATGTACAATGGTCACAATGCAACCCCAGCAATGCACAGAGGTTACTGCTGGCTCATGCACTCAGGAATTACTCCTGGCGGTGCTCGGGAGACCATATGGGATGCTGGGAATCAAACCGAGGTCTGCTGCATGCAAGGCAAATGCCCTATCCGCTGCTGTGCTATTGCTCCGCCCCCACAAGTATTATCCTTTAAAAATTCAATTCTAGTTACTTTCCCTAATGTTCACAGACTCCCTTCCATCTGTCCTTTTCTAAGCTAATTTCTGGAGATAAGGCAATAAACCATCACGAATCACGAATCACGAAATCCCCGTTAATTGTCGATTTCTCGAGTGGGCTCAATAATCTCTTCATTCCTCCTTTGCCTGAGATCTTAGAAATCTCTCTCGGCTCGGCCCTCTCAAGGTGTCGCACTGGAGGCTCTTTCAGGGTCAGGGGAATGAGATCCAGCTTGTTATTGGATTTAGCATATGAATACACCACGGGAAGCTTGCAAGCCTGTCCCATGTGGGCTTCTGAGAGCTTGCTTTTAAGTCTCTCTCTGGATGCTGGCCGTTGATGGGATTATACACACCTGGGTTGCTCTGCCGGTACCTTCATGCATGAGGCCTGTCCAAACTTGTGGAGAGGGGCCTCCAGCATGGCTGTAGCCAGGTTGTGGTGGTCCTCGGCCGCCGGGAGCTCTGCTCAGGGCGGGGAGGGAAGCTGGAGCCCATCCCCTTCGAGGGGCCCTGGGGAAGACAGCCAGGCATGCGGGCAAGAGACCCTCTACAATAAACCATACATATGTTATTTGATCTTGTGAAAGAACTAGTTTTTTCTATAATTCAAATGATATTTACTTTAGTCAGAGACAGGAAGTATTGTGGATGAATCCAGAAAGGGAAATGACCTACGCCTGGGTATTGACAAGGGAAGGTAACCAGAATTGGTTACCACATGAAGAGAAAGAGAAGATTTCTTCAGAAGGGGGAGAGGGGCACAAAGAACCCAGAGTACAGGTATGATTACCAAAGAAAGATCTTCATTTTGAGCAATTGTAAGGAAAGGGTCAAGATTGTGTTCTTGCTCAGTTCTGCTCCTGCTACGGAGCTGGCATAGTTTCATAATTATCAGAAATACAAGGTTAGATCTCCACCTTTATTTCACTTTCTCTACTTCTACGGCGTACTATACATGCAGTTCAGTCTAATTTAAGCCCTGGAGTGATAGCATAGTGGGTAGGGCGTCTGTCATGCACGCAGCCAACCCGGGTTTGATTCCTCTGTCCCTCTTGGAGAGCACAGCAAGCTACTGAGAGTATCCCACCTGCATGGCAGAGCCTGGCAAACTACCTGTGGCGTATTTGATATGCCCAAAACAGTAACAAGTCTCACAATGGAGACGTTACTGGTGCCTACTCAAGCAAATCGATGAACAACTGGATAACATTGCTACAGTACCACTCAACAAAAATGTTAAGGATTCAATAGTCAAAGAAGGTAAAACAGGAAAATAATGATGAAGGAAAGATTGAAAGCAAGCCAGGGAAGGAGAATGAAGACATAAAATGGAAGTGATAGCATTAAGATAAGAATTGTTGTGAAGGTTAATGTCTTCCCTTGGAACCAGCAGTATGGCAGAAATATGACCTTTGAGATACAGAAGGAAGAAGAGGAATCTCTCATTCACCCTTTGATTCCTTTGTTTCTACATTTTCTCTATAAGTTCCATAAGTTTCTCTGAGAGATAATTGGCACGCATCACTTCTTACTCACTTTTATTTAAGTGCCATCTTCCATTAGTCAGATAATGCTGCATGACAAAACCCCCTGGAATTACTATTTCTGTCTCTAGTTCTAGACACATTTTCAGTCCAGCTGCAGATTAGCTGTTCCAAGCTAAACTGTGGGATCCAAACTACAGCTGAGAGTTGAGGCCAAGCGTTCTGCGCACACGTACTCTGTTTGGTGTGGCTGGTTCTCACACTCCCTGTCTTCACTGTTCTGACTAAAAGTCAGACACCAAACCAGTTCTCAAAAATCACCAATATTCCACATCTGGTTGCCTCTGGCAAAAATTCTAATGCAATACCTCAGATCTCTTTCTGGCAAAATAGAAAGAAATCTATTTGGTTTTTCAGGAGAGAATATAATTATCTTTTATTTTATATTGAAGTGAAATTTGTAATAAGGTAGTTGGTTGTGGGGTCCAGAGAGAGAGTACAGTAGGCAAGTACAGTAGGGACTTGCACACAGTCAACCCGGGTTTGACCCAGGTTCCCTGAGCCCTACCAAGAGTGATTCTTTTTGTTTGTTTGTTTTGTTTTGTTTTGTTTTGTTGTTTTTTTAAACTTTTTATTAAATCACCATGTGGAAAGTTACAAAGTTCTCAGGTTCATGTCTCAGTTATACAATATTCAAACACCATCCCTTCACCAGTACCCATATTCCACCACCAAAAACCCCAGTATATCCCCCGCCCCCCACCCCCTACCCCTTACTGTATAACTAATGAATTTCACTCCATTTTCTCTTTACCTTGATTACATTCCATAATTCAACACAAAACTCACTATAGTTGTTGGAGTTTCTACCCAAGAGAGAAGACCTACTACCAAGGAAGCATTTGATAATTAGTTTTCCATTGCTGGAAATGATGAGATATGTAGCCCCACTGCTACAGTACATAACTCTCTTTTTTTTTTTCCTTTTCCCTTTTTTTCCCCCTCATCCCCCTTCCCGCGCCTCATAGTGTGGTGTACGCCACACCGCATCGGCCAGCGTGGGGCTTTTGCTTAGTTCACAGTCCAGAGAGGTGGCTGCTACATTAATAACCTTCAATATTTCAACAAAAACTTACTGTTATTATTTGGAGTTTCCCCCCCTCCAAGTCAGACCTGTTCAAAAGGAACCGTTTCACATTGCTGACAATTATAAATGTTAAGTTTTGGATTTCTGTATAAAGTCCAGGGAAAATTCTGCCAGAAATTGCATAGCCCAGCTCACAGTCCCAGTGCATTGCTGTAAGAAGTCTGGAATCAAAGTCTTTAGGCGCAGAGGGTCCGCTTCATACTCAGCGGCTCCGGATTTATCTGGGCCGAGGGCATGCCAGTTACACTCCCTTCCCTTGAGTCCCTGGGAGCCCCAAGTGTAAAAATCGAATACCTCTGGGTTTGGAGTCTTAGAAGATGGCCCCTGCCATGTGGGTGCCACCAACCCGCCGTTTTTCATGCAGGAAGACAGGGTAGGGAGGAAAAAATCCACCCCCGGGCAGTACAGAGTTGTAGCCCAGTTCGCAGTCCCAGTGCATTGTGCATTGCTATTAGATGCTGCGCTGGATGCCCGAATGTGTTAGGTCTCTGGAATCAAAGTCTTTAGGTGCAGAGGGTCCGCTTCACGCTCAGCGGCTCCGGATTTATCTGGGCCGAGGGCCGGCCAAGAGTGATTCTTGTGCAGAGTCCGGATTAAGCCCTGAGAACCACCAAGCATGGCCCCAAGACAAAAAAAAAAAAAAGGTGGGGGGAGAGAGTTAATGAGTTAGAGGAGGCACTGATTGGTTGATGAAGCAAGAGCTAAAAATGCTTAAGAGAAGAGAATCAAAGCCCTTGGTGAAAGGGTAGAGTGTGAATAGAAAGAAACGAAAGAGCTACAGAGTCTCTTCTTCCAGAAAAGAGGGAAGAACGGAGGGTGAGAGTTTTGACAGGAGGAGGCAGGGGCTTGAGTTATGTGCTCATAAGGCTCTGTTTTCTCTTTCTGGCTTCTCATCAGAGAGTAAAGAGAAGTGACATGGAAGAGGGTGAAGAGGAAGAATTGGAACATTGTCGTAAGGGACCTGGTAACAGAAGGAAGCAGTGACTAGATTTACGTTAGAGAAGGAATTGCCGACCAGTGTTTGGGCCCGGAAGCAGATGGAGGTGAGAGATGGTTAGGGTTCTCCTCTGTACAGTAACGTAATTTTTCTCACCACACATTCAAGGGTGTGGTCACCCGGGCACAAGAGCAGGGGAAATGAATAACTGACTGCTTCCAAGGTGGGGTATCTGTTGAGGGAGGGACCGAAAGAGCATAAGGTAGAAATTGGTCACAGTGATAGTCCCTGGAGTGCTAAGAGGAAAACAGAGAGATTCAAAGCAAAGGCCAGTCATATCACTTAGGAACCTGCTCCAGGTCTCACAACCAATCCATCTCTTAGTTATGGAAATCAATAAATCCACACAATATGAGTTTCTTGAACATGTTACAGAAAACAAAAATAACATTGGGTTTGATTCACCTGGAGGAATTGACAACTTACCAGAGGAATAAGATTAAGACATAAATCAATATTTGTTACACACACACACACACACACACACACACACACACCTCCCCCCACTCATGTAACTATATTTCATTTGTTCAAAATATTTAGAAATGCAATGTAGAAATGCAATGTGAGGAACCCAGGTGTGTGGGACTCAGGGCTGAGACCTCCAAGCCCACTCAGATCGGGACAGGGCCTCTCCTGCCCAGATTTCCTATGTCTAGCTTCAATTCCTGGCACCCCAGAGAGTCCCCCGAGCCTCACCAAGATTGATCCCTGAGAACAAAGCTAGGAGCAAGCACCAAGCACAGCCAGGTGTGCCTCTCCCTAGAAAAACAAAAAGAAATTCAGAGGTAGGCATGCCTTCGGATTCTATTAATTAAGTCTCATGAGGAAATTTAAAATAAAAATGCGAAACATTTCGCTTACCTAAACCCCTTGAAAATGGACACATTAGCAGTGAATAAAGATAGTGACTCTTTTTTTGCTTCCAAATGAACTGTTTGATAGAATTAACCAACAAGAGGACTATTAAGCAAATAATGAGATAAAGAAGCATAAAAAAACACTACCTCATGAAAAATACAAAGGAGCAAACTGAAAGAAATTCTACATATTGACGATAACTGTGCAAACATATGGTGTAATTGCTACAAACCCAAGGAAAATATTCAGATTATTTTAAATGTTTGAAATGAGAATTTTTACTACATTAGCAAGTATATAATATAGTACTTTATGTTATTCTATGCAAACACATTTTTATAATAAAATCATACTCTACTAAATAGCTTCAATATGGAAAGTAATTATGCTAGCCCTCAATGCGTTTCATCATAATTTATTCATTGTGGGTGTGACAATTTCCTCCAGAAAGCATCTACAGGACTGGAGTGAAAGTACAGTGGGTAGGGTTCTTGCTTTGTGTGTAGTCAACATGGGTCCAATCCCCAGCACCCACTATGGTCCCTGGAGTCCCTCCAGGAATGATCACCAAGTGCAGAGCCAGGAGTATACCTTAAGCATCACTAAATGCAGTCCCCAAAACACAATAAAAGGAATCTATACCAGAAGGAGGAAGGCAAATACTAGAGGCTCTGCCACTTAATATATTAACTAAATAGTGGAGCTACTTTTGCCAAAAGACATCCTTGACACAACTGTACCACAATTTGAGTAAAGAGCTACATTAAGAACATTCATTGTGCATTTCAAGGAAATAGGTGGGAGACAGCAGTGGTGGTTAAAGGAATGAATGCACATGGAAAGCTTTTGTTCACAAACATAATAATGGCAGGAGGAAAGATGTCCATGAGAATGCATTCTTTCTTACTTATCTGAGACTCAGTAACCAAGAATAAGGATCTATTTCTCTATTTGCACCAGCAAAACAGAAGCTCTATTCTTATCCATATGGAGTGGGCAAAGTATTATTAATTCCTAATACTAGAAGGATGGGGTGGAAGAGAATAATGAGAAAGAAAAAGCAAAAGACCTGCCATTTCAAAATAAATTCACAGATGCACTAAAAAAAAGTTATAGCAATAGCTCTTCTGGATACAAAGTGCTCTCAAAAATATTTCTTACTGCCTTACTTATTTAACATTCACAACAACTCTTCAGCATAGATATTTTTATACTCATAGAGACAGAATCACTAAAAATTCACATTTACATGGTGCTTTCCAGTTCCCAAGGTGATTTCACAAATGCAATCTGTTTTTCATTTATTTGTCTTTACTATTTTTTAAGTCAAAGCAACAATACTGGGGGCAGTAGAGCAACAGAGTCCATGCCTGGTGATGTGCGGTCCATCAGTCCTTGGGGCCATGCAGTACTGGGCACTGAGTCCAGGGCCTTGCACATATAAGATGTGTGTTCTATACTCAAGCTGTCTCCTTGTGATTTATTTTGAAATGATTATCTACATTTAATAGAGAAGGAAATTAAGTATGGAAAGTTAAATGACTTGCCAAATTCCATTAAAGAAGCTGGCTCAGTTAAGAACCCAGTTAAGTGATTTACCAAATAGCCCAGATTCAAAGGCCTCTCTTGTTGGTTTTACTTGATTTACCCAATTCAGGTTACAGCTACAAAGAATGGTCTATACTGGAGATCCAATTCAGATATCACAGTGTTTCTCAAATCCACCTAACATTCACCCCAGGAGAACTTCCAACCCATGAGGTGTGTTGCCCTTCTTTCCTGGCTCAGGGGAGACTGCGAATGAGCTATGATCTCCATAAGCAAAGCTCTTGGACAACTCACACCTTGGAAAGGGTCCAAACACACAACCTTCCTGTCTCAGAGAAAGCCTCCAAGGACTTGGATGGGAAACAGAATGTTCCCGGGTTTGACAAGACATAACTCCACGGGTAGGTGGCTCTGACTACTGTAGACAACACTCAGGGTTGGTAGCGGACTCTGAGGAAGCTGCCAGAGATAGACAGTGTCCTAGCTCCACTGTGAATGATACTATCAACTACATGCACTTGAATGGTTAAGGGCTAACCCACACACTGCCATGGAGATCCTAGTGGTTACCAGCAACACAGGATCTAAGAAACACTACATTCTCAGGACTTAGTGCTGACCACCTTCCCACTTGAAGACACAATGCTGGGAGTTGCCCCTGGATCCCCTGAGCACTGTTTGGGAGTTCCCCTTGATAAATGGTTAAATTAGTGTCATATTATATTGCTCACCACTGTAAAAGTAAAACTAACAGAGATCACTGGATCAAATGAACACATGAAAAATTATATTGGCCATCTATTTCTTTAATGATACAGATTTATGGTTTTAGTGTAAAACATTAAAGAGCCTTTATAGGTAACAAGAGCTAATAATGAAGAAATTTTAAACTAGGTGCCAGGTAATTTGCTAAGTGTTCTGTATATGTTTATCACCAAATCTTTACAAAAACCCTAAGCCTTAGAAGTGCCTTTATCCTCGATTTGCTGATAGAACTGCTGATTTACAGAGATGTTAAGTGGAACTGATAAGTGGTAAAATGAGATTATTGAGGTCTAGGCAATTCTGCTCCAGATTCAAACCATTACATCAAGCTGATATCTCACACCTATAAACTTCTTATGTATTTTGTACTTAGGTCATCAAAATCCTCAAGCTGATTTTTCAATATAGTATAAGCTAGTTTTGATGTGAAACCAGAGGTTAACATTAATCTGACTAAAGATCTCTAGAGTCAGGCTCAACCTTGGAATCTAGTCGTTCCAACAAACTTTAAAAGTATTTACTGATCACATAAGTTGAAATCCTGGGGCCTATTCAAGAGTAGAACAATAACATGAATATTCAAATGCAATTTTTCAGGAATTCAAATGTTTAAAGTAATTCAGGGGGCTGGAGTGATAGGACAATGGGCAGGGCACTAGCCTTTCACAGAGCTGACCCAAGTTTGATCCCCATCCCATGTGGTCCCCTGAGCACCACCAGGAGTAATTACTGAGTGAAAAGTGAGGAGTAACCCTTGAGCATCGCCAGGTGTGGCAAAAAAAAAAAAAAATAAAACAGTAATTCAAATGTGTGTCCTTCTATATATTTCTAACTTCTCAGTCACTTTTTTGCTGCCCTGTCACCACCTCACAAATGTGCTCACTCCTATCTCATTGACAGTCTTCCCAAACCCTCTCCAATGCATCTGTCTATTTATTAGCTCAATGAATAAACAGGAAGATAAATGACTGATAAAAATTTAAATTAGAACAGGAATAATAGGGATGGATAGATGAGATATATTATGGATATATTAGGGGTGAAAGTTAGGGAGAGGGTGGACCAGCTTAAGATTTTGACTATCTAATGAGTAGCATATAGTAATTAAACATGATGATGTAAAAATATGATGTATTTGATTTTTGAAATGTATTTTATGCTAAATAATATAACAAAAACAGGACATAGCTTTCTATTTATTCAGCCCTGGTTTCAAATACTGGCTCTATTACTTATAAACTGGATAAAATTGAACAAATTGCTTAATTCCCATATATATCTGTAATCTCATCTGTGAAATGATAAGAATAGATTTCCAGGGAATATTAAATGGATTAATATAGATACATAAAGCATTTAGCATAGTGATGAATTAATTTTTTAATTGTTTTTATGCCTATGAGCAATACTAGTGGCAATACTTTTCTTTAGTCTTGCTACAGTGTCTATTCTTAAATTTTTATATATTTTTCTCTCTACTAAAGACAGCATACTTTCCACTTCTCTGTCTACTCATTTATTACTAGAGCAGTAAAAGTCAAATAATGTTACATCTTATTACTTCATTTTATTTGCAAATAACAAATTCTCTACAGCATTTAAGAAAAGTGACATAAAAATTATGTGGATTTCCACTTTCAGCCTAGATTGGTATGGACACCAGACACATTGAGCTTTAAATAATTTTTTTAAATAAACAAATACCTGGAACAACTGTTCTCTAAAAATAGACAATAAGCAGTGCTGTTTTACGATTTATAGACTAGGAAAGAAGAAAGTCCTCTGCTGAATAGAGACGAACCTCTGAATCCTTGAGCTAAATGATCATACTGTAACAATAGATTCTATACTATATATGATCTAGAAATCTAATCTATGATGGTAGACCCCAGGTCAGTGGTTATTTGAGGCTAAAGATAGGAATGTGAGAGTTGACCAGAAAGACACCCAAAGGAAACTCTGTGAGAGAAGTATTCTACATCTTACTTGAGTATACAGATATGTACACTTGTCAAAAATCAGCAATCTGTGCACTTAAAATGGATGTTTTTTCCATGCAGATTACACCTTAATAAAGACTATTTGGAACTAATGATAAAGGTGAACATAAGTATTTCATTCCAGTAATTATTTTCAGAAATTTGTCCCTGTTGTCTGGATTTTTGTTTTCTTGTCATAGGCTTTTATCTTCAGTCAGGTTCCCTTGAAACAGACTCTGAAATAGAGACGAGTGTGAAGGTAATTGACTGGAACGCACCCACAGAAGGACATACAAGACAGTATGGGAGGAGGGTAGCCTGTCTGAACAGGAACAGAGAAGCAACGGGGGCAGCCGTTATCTGTCAAGGATCTAAGATCCATCAAAGATGAGACAAGGCAAGAAGCTAGGAGTATGGTTGGAAACCTGCCTTGAGTGCTGGGGGAGAAGGCAATTGCGGTACAGAAGGGACCATTATGACAAAGATAGTTAGAAATGATCACTCAGGATAAGACCTGCGTGCTGAAAGTAGGTAAAGGAGCAAACCTGATAGCCTCTCAGTATCTGTACTGCAAACCATAATGACCAAAACGGAAGAGGGGTAGAGGGGAGAGGGAGAGAAAGAGAAAAGGGAGGGAGAGAAGGAAAGTGCCTGCCATAGAGCCATAGAGGCAGGCTGGGGAAGGGGAGGTGGTAGGCAGGACAAGGACACTGAGGTCATTGGCGGTAGGAAATGTACACTGGTGCAGGGGTGGATTATCATTAAATGACTGAAACCGGATAACGAACAGTTTTGTAACTGTGTATTTCATAGTTACTCACTAAAATAACTCTTTTTTAAGAAAATAAGGCTAGGAGTAAATATTCTTCATAATGCAATTTGAGATGCTAGTAATCCAATCACCTGCTGTATTAGTACACCTTGGCGACTGCAAGACAGTCCCCTTGATCAAAAGCAATTCCTCAAGAGACAGGATTGTGAACCATTAGCCACCAATGCCCCCCCCCCCCCGAAAATGAGTCTCCTACCTCTGAAGGGAGCTTATGCTCCATCAGGGAGCACACCAACTGCCTGGGCAGGGAGCGGGGGGTCTGTGTGTCATCTCTGATTGTCTTCCACAGTCTTGCACTGTCCTCACACCTACTATATATTTGGTAATATTTGATCTCCATTTTTTTCCTGTCACATTTAAAGTGCACTTATCTACTTAGCAATCAGCTCTTGGATGGATCCATTACTCTACTCTGTTCGTTTTTTATTTCAGTTCCCTGTTTTTGATACTACATGATTGTTTTTTCTTCATTTTCAATTGCCATTCCTATGTATAATAAAGTTTAAGGCATGCAGTGCTCCAAAACTATACCCACCACCAGAACCCCAACATCCCTGCCCACCCACCACACACTCTTGGCAGGGTCAATTCTGTAATTGAAGCTTCAAAGTCTGTTACCATTGGCCATTTGCTATTTTCCTGCTGTGTTTCTTTATATTCAGCCTAAGAAGGAGATAATTCTGATTTGACCTTCTCCTTCTGACTGACTTCACTCAGTTTCACCTACATGGAGGTAAGATGCATGTTTTCACTTTTTCTTAGAGCTTAGTAGTATTCCACTGTGTATATATATACCACAGTTTCTTTGTCCACTCATTTGTCTTTAGGAACTTGGATTATTTCCAGGTGTTGGCTATTAAGAAATATCACTGCAATTAAAACAACTTTTGGAAATATATTTTGGATCATGATCTATACTTCTTGCTATTTTCCTCTTTTTAAAGAAAATGCTCATTTTTCTTAATTAATAATGGAGACATAATAGAGATATTTAACACTCTAGAATTTTTCTCTGTGCAGATTTCTATCCATGCATCACAGATATTGCTACTTAGGCTTTATCTTTTTTGTATACTAAACTTTCTCTTTTATAATTTTTTGTCCTGTTTTACTCAATAGTTATTTTTTAATCTAATATTTCTAAATCTATAAGGTTTTTTCTAGCTTTTATTGTTTACCTGAATTTTATTGAATTATGATTAAATAGAACTGCTATTTTAATTTTAAGGCTGTAATTTATGGTAAAGTACATGACTGACATATGTAAATATGTAGTAGAGAATGAATGCAAATATACTGCACTCATAAACTGTTACATTTACATATTTTTTCTTGTTTTTTTAAATTCTTATTATTTAACCTTGAATTGCCCTACACCACATAGTGATGATTCCATGCGTTATTTTCTTTTCTCTTTAATTGTCTTTAGTTTGAGTATCTCTTTGACTGATCTTAATTTTCTTTATCTATCTGGATATATATAGAGATCATCGATATGGAATTTTAAGGCATGTAGCTCAGTTTTATGTTTTAAATATAGTTTTAAAATCTGTCTTTTAAAGGGGGGAATTAACTCTGCTCCTGCTCTGTATTAATTGATTTCTTTTCATGATACTTCAGATTGGTTGTTTTATGTTTTACTTCCTATGACATTATAAGTTTTGATCAAATTTCTATTCACTTTATCCACCACAACCACCCCCCATGTAAATTTGCAAGTTCTCTTTTTTCATTTCAGGCAACCACATTCTTCTACCCTGTTCTTGAAATCATAAAATCCTTTTATTTTTAAGAGAAAACCATCTTCCAACTTCTTCACTCCCTCCCAAGACTTTCTCTTTCCTCCCTTCACTGCACCACATGAGATGAGCCTGTTTCCCCTTCCATCCCAAGATTTTAATTGTTCCAAAAATGATTATTGCTTTTAACTTATTTTATAATTTTGAGTTATTGCAAATCATTACAGGCTTTCTTTTTAAGACCTTTCATGGGGGAGTGGGGGAGGGTGCAAGAGGGAAACTGGAGAATGGGAAATGTGCACTGGTGAAGGGACGGGTGTTGGAACACTGTATGACTGAAACCTAATCATGAACAGCTTTGTAATTGTAATTTTAAAAAAAGAACAAGATAATTAAACTTTTTTAAATTGACCTTTTATTTGGAATTTATGTTATATATTCCTAGTCTACTCTTACCCTCCTAAACATAATTCTTAGAGAGCAAAAGACGTTGATAGAATCTGTCCTTCTGCTCCTACCCCATGGCGCCATTTGATAAGTCAGCTCGCCTCTCTGCTGAGGACCTTCCTAGTCCAAGTGTAACAACTGAGAAGACAGCCTGAATCAGGCTTTCCCCAGAAACAGGCACCCGACAGGTCTGCCCTGTTCACAGACCCGAATAGCCCTTTATCCGGAAGCTTGAAGGAACCAGAGAAGAATTCCCAAGAGAGAGGGCTGAGCGTGACATCTGGAAAGATCCTGCTAGAGACAAATCTTCACATTGCCTTTAGCTGGCTCAGTGCTCATCAGTGTGATCAAAGCAATGTGGAGCAGAAAATGCTGCTCCCTTAGCTCGTGTTTGAATTGTGGCGACACCACTCTAAGTAAGACACACAGTGAAGTGCAGTGAATCAGTAGGACTTAACAGATCAAGGTTTGACCCAGGCTCTAGTTATATCAACTATTTCTTAAATTATCTAAGCATTAAGTTCTGTATTGTAAAATTATGACCCAAAACACCATCCCACAAAGCTGAATAAAAGTACAAAAGTACTTGACTCAGAGTGTTGAATAGACGATAAATACCCTTCCTTTTGTTACAGATTGCTTGAGAACATTATTTACAAAGTCAACATAACTAGCCCTGTAGCTCTCTGGTGTTAGGGTAAGGAGACAGAACTTTGCAGTTCTGCAGCTAACAATGACTAAAACAGCACATGCTTTCTTTATCCTTCAAACTCACAATGAAGAGTATTATCTAAAAGTTCTCTAAATTCTCAGTAAATTAAGAATGAATTCCTAAGTTTATTTGGCTAATAGAATATTTTCATTGTTTTGTAACCCCATTTGTACACAGAGTCCAACTTGAGAAAAATGGTGTTTTTAAGGGAGATTTTTATTCTCTCATACAAGTGGCACAGCATTAGAAAGAAATTCATTCTGTCATTATATTTATATTACCTTTATCTGGCACCTAAAAATAGCCAGAGATAAATTGCCAGCCATGGAGACAGGCAGGCAGATCTGATCCTCATATTCACAGTTTTGTAACTGCCAAGAGACATGATCTGATCCAAGAAAGATTGAAAGCAACAGTCAGGAGTCACGCAAAGCAGTGCCGAGTATTTCTTAAACTGAGAAAGATGCTGTAATAGCTGCCCTCCTTTCAAGACACAGTAACAGGCAATGCCGCTCAGCCCAGTTTGTTCTGACAGCTGTCACCTTATTCTCTCACAGGAGCACAAGTAGGTGGAGAAAGGGGCACTGGGTTTGAGAACTAAACACAGGAACTCATACATTGGCTCTGCCATTAGCAATATATGTATTCTCTCCCGTCTCAGGTTCTTTAGTTAACAAATGAGGCTGACATTATATTGGTTTGACTTAAATATTATATGCAAACTAATTCAATCATTCTTCTGCATTTACTCATAGCATCAGAAGAGATAGAAACTAAGGGCCTTGAGGGTTCTCTACCACCACCCTTTAATTTTACAGATGGTGAAACTGAAGCTCAGATAATAAAGTTGTCTGTTCAAGGTTATAGAGCAACATGGGTATCAGAGTTAAGATTCAAACTATCTCCTGACTTTTAATCCAGAGATCTCCTACTGTGATCAAGGATCAGATTCATCTTCCCTTATGTTTAACATAGTATGAACAGAAAACGAAGCTGCATATAGCGATGGATGTCTGAGTAAATATGAAACCCTCTTATCTAATTTATTCAAGGGAAGAGGAAATTCTGGTTAATCAAAGATCTGTCTAGCGGAAATTAAAAAATTCTCTGCACAAAAAGGTCAGAGGAGCCCTGATCTACACCACACATAGATTAATGACTTTCAAATCACGTGAAAGCAATGCAGTTCACCTTTGAAACTACACTGGACATAATTTCCTCTGCCTTTGATGACTTTGGATTCTCACATTGCCTGAAGGCAACCGTGATGAATATCAATCATCAGCATATAAAGTTGGAGCCCCACTCCCAGATTTCACTGTGTGTGCAGAGCTGGTTAATAGAGCTCTATCTTAATAGAAGTCTACAAGCAGAGTTGGGGGGAGCCATCTACAGATTTATGACCAGTTTCCAGGAACTCAGTACTTGTAAAGATTTTACACCTTTTTTTTTGAAGAGTTTATTGCTTACTATTTTTACTAATTTCATCATTAAAAGTTAACATCTTAAAACAGAAAAGACAGAGCCTCGGACTAGAATAAAATTTAGAAATTACCAATTCCCATTGCCTCCCTTCGAAGATAAGGAAGTAGAATCCCAGGAGGTGAGCTGACTTGCCTAATTAGAGGCAGCTTAGGCATTTGAAACACCGGTATTCGATTCCTTGCCAGGACACTTGGATATAAAAATATCACTGTCACCCCATTGCTCATCGATTTGGTCGAGTGGGCATCAGTAACGTCTCTCATCAGTAACGTCTCTCACAGTTTCTGGCATATCCAATACGCCACGAGTAGCTTGCCAGGCTCTGCCGTGCGGGCACAATACTCTCGGTAGCTTGCCGGGCTTTCCGAGAGGGTCGGAAGAATAAAAATATCACCTCTCATTTTTCACTTTTTCTACTTAGGAGGGCCCAAGCTATTACCTGGAACTAAGGGGAATGTGTTTGGGAGAAGAGTAAACCTAGAGGAGCTGCCATGGAAAACAAAGATCGCCAACTGCTCCAAAGAATAAAACATTCTTACGTTAGTCAATGATCCCCAAATATATCTCTAGTTTGCAGTCAAGCCCAGGAAGTTCAAAGAGCAGGCGTGAGGATGGAGTGAGCTGCTCCTTCTAAGCATGCAGTCTCTAGTTTTCAAACAGCATGCCTGAGGAATCCACATCCTTTTACACACAGTAAGTGTAATAATGAATTTATTCTACATCTGAAGCTTCCATTCTCATCTCAGTTAATGACCCTAACTCTTCTCTCTTCCTCTTCCTCTTTTCAGAACTGGGCATCTTGGTGCTTTTATCTCTGTCACTGTACCAATAGATTCCCTGTCTTGTCATAGCTTCATAGCCCACACCATCCTACCACAGTATTTCTTCTGATGTAGCTGCCAAAAACCCACTCCACTGCCTGCTTTAAACCCTCCAATGTTTGCAGCACAGATAAAATTTTAGGAAAGTGTTTCTTGTTACTTTTCTAGTTACTTTTCTACCTATCCCTATACACACACACACACACAAACACACACACAAACACACAGAGTCATTAAACTGCCTTTATGGTACTTTTTCATCTCTATAATTCTGATCACATTGTGTTTCCCCACCAAGTCTTTTCCTACCATCTCCATTTCATTTACTTGAAAATTTCTGGTCAGAATTGAAGGTCTTCAAGAAGTTACCCATTATGGAAACAAATCCTGGGTATATATTATGTACTCCTCTACTCTTTCAACTTAATTCTCTGGCTGTACCTGATATTTCAGTAAATAAAAGCTATTAATATTTCTGCTTTTCCAAATATATGGTATAAGCAACTTGGCAGAAAGGTCAAGACTTTTATTCCATTTCTCTATCCCCAATACCCAAATATTCAGCAGGCTATCCATCAGTGTGGAATCAACAGACCAGCAAAACCATTAATGAACAGTGATTCTTTCCCGTCTTTTCTTTTCCTTTCCAGTTAAGTTCCCAGAGTACCATCTGCACCTTATGTAGGTCTACATTTGGGTGTGGAACCATTCACATGGAAGAAAGCTAGAAGAAGCAGTCACAAAATCATCGACATTCCAAAAGGCCCAGTGAACAAATAAATCATTTTTCCATGCTGAAAATGAAGAATTAACATGCAGCTTTAGTTCCTTACAATGGCAAATGAATCACAAACATATCATAGTCACTGTCACTGTCATCCCATTGCTCATTGATTTGCTCGAGCGGGCACCAGTAACGTCTCCATTTTGATACTTGTTGTTACTGTTTTGGGCACAACAAATACTCTATGGGTAGCTTGCCAGGCTCTCTGAGAGGGGTGGAGGAATTGACCGGGTTGGCTGCATGCAAGGCAAATGCCCTGCTGCTGTGATATTGCTAGTATCACAGCATATCATAGTAACTAGAATTTATAATTTTCACAACAGGTCAGTCCTCTCAGGTCACCATAACAGATATAAGCACATCCTCTCTCAGAGCCATCCTGGGACAACTGTCAATAGGTCTGATTTCTATTTTACAGAGATACTAACTGAGACTCAGGACTGGAGAGACAGTGAAAGCTGGAGTGCACCCTCTGCATGTAGAAGACTGGGGTTCAATCCCTGCACCACATAATTCCATCCCTGAGCGCCAAGCATGCATGCACATCCATGCAGAGTTGTGATTTGGGGTTAACTTATTGATCCCAGTACCTGGCTGCAAGTCCATCTTAATATTTTCATTTATAACTGAGAAAATGGAGACTTGGCAAGCTTACATGTCCAGCTAAGACAGACACTTAGTGGCCCCAAAGATGGGCTGATCTCCTGATCAAAGTCCGGCTCACCAGTGGCCTACTGCTACTCCACAGGTTTGCTGTGACTCTCTCTCCTGTGTGCTCATTTGTGAAACAGGCTAAATTCTAACCTTCATCACACAGCCTGCTAGCTTGGGTTGAGAGAGAGGATGATTCAGGCAGTCAATGGAGAAGAAGGTGTGTGGAGAAATTACATAAACTCTCATTCACCTTGATCCAGAGGTCATTCATGTCACTTGTACCCCCACTCAATTGCTGGATCTAGTTGGTCACCCACTGCCACCATCAAAGGATTGGGCATTTGCTCTTTCCATGCAAAGAAACAAGAAAACTCAGCCCCCAGTCCTGGTGGGAAACTAGACATCCCTGCAGTACTTTTCACATAGCTACCTCATAAAAACTCAGTAAGATAGCATGTACAAATGGCCTATCATTTTAAAAAATAACATCGTATGACTGAAACCCAATCCTGAACAACTTCATAGCTATGTATCTCACTGTGAATCCATAATTTTATTTTAATTTTTTAAAATAAAATGAGATTAAATCCTTATTACCATAGATATTTTCAATAGAACCAAGAACAGAGCTCTGATTTCATGATGTCTTGTATAGAGCTTCCTTTCTTAATACTTGGAATATATTGCTTCTTTGAATTTATTGTAGAGCTATACTCATTTCTTATCTTCAACTGAATTAGTGAACTGTGTGTGGGGGGGGATATTGAATATCCTTGAATATCCCTAATAACGGAAAATACATGCTAACCAATTTATTATTATTCAACTGAGAAGTAGCCACTTATTCAATCACCCAAGAACATGTACTTATCTATATCTATAGTGGGTCAAATGCCTTTTAACGATTACTATAGAAATAAATCAGTGTTTTGTGGTAGAACCCTTCACTACTTAAATCTTACAACTAAAAACATTGTAGTTGATCCAATACAATTTGCAGTCAATATAATACAGTTGTGGGAATTGTTGAAGAGATATTGAATATTCAGATTTAAAGGACTAGGTGGAATGAAAAATGATGATTTTTCTCCCTGGGCCTTTTAAGCAGTTCCCAGGGCCCCAGGGGCCACTACAGCAATGCTTGGCCAACTGGGGCTAATTAGTGCTAGGGCCCAAAGACTATGATGCTGCTCAACTCTGTGCTGCTGGGAGCCACTGGGCCTCCTGGTGCTGCTGAGGAGGCCATGTGGTACTAGAGATTGACCCCAGCTTGTGTGCATATATGGCATGTGCTCTAACCCCTGCACTGTCTTCGCCTGCCCCAACTGATTCCATTTGTAAACGATTTCACCAATAGTCTGGATGCCAAATCTATCCCAGAAGAACCAAAATGCAAGAGCATTATGCAGCTCATAAACATCTCAATCACTCGATTCATTTACAGAATGGAAACCTTCTGGGAGCATGCATTTGGTAACAGGACATGGTTCAAAGCTACTGGTGCACACGGATTAGAATAGCTGTAAGTGCTTGACCTGTTTGCCTGCTTTTCACTGCCTTCCTGGTCTCTTCTGAATTTTACTCTTTATTGATTCCCATAGTATTCGATTCAGGCATCGCTTAAGCTGTGATGTCACTTGATTTGTGTATCCATCACACTAGAATTTACGAATAGTAGAGAAAGATGTTAAAAGACAAAGAGGAAGGTTAGTGAAGTTTTTTTTATCGATGAGTAAGGATATCAACCGTCAATCCTATCTTCCCCAAGTGTCCATTACTCATGTACTGTGTGTATAGCAAGTTCAAGAAGATGTAACTTCTACTCCTAATAAGAGTCATCCTTCAAATACAGCTTAAGGTTTTTCTTTACATGCTCTCAAAATTCAAAGTTAAAGCAAAAAAAATGTTGAAAACCTGCCCTTAATATTATTGGCACTACCAGAAGTGGCCAGTCTTCTAAATACCGCCTCCACTCAACCATTGATGACTTCAAGATGCACATTAGAATACAACCGCAGGGATGGGGATGCAGGATCAGTGGTAGAGCACTTGCGTCATATATATAAAGTCCTTAATACCGTCCCCAGCATCCCTTCCTGCCCCACTCCCAAGGAAAGAGCTGGGAAGTGGCACTGAGACAATGCTCTCTATGTGCTCTCTCTCCCTGTCTTCTGCAGGTCCATGAGCTCTTTCCTGTTGCCTCCAGACTTTATTACGCCTCCTGGAAAATGCTCACCACCTCTCTCCATGGTCTCTATAAATGTAAGCTTCTCATCCTCCTGGATATTGTTTGAATAACATCTTCTCTTCTGGTATTGGAGATAATCACTCTGTGTTTAATCATCTGAATATACACATAGAACTGGCAGTTGGGACCCTCTTTAAATCCAGGGTGCATTTGTTTCTCTAAGAGGCTTGTCACCCAGATCCTTCTGGAACCAGCTTTCCTTTGCTGGAAGCCACTCGTTCTAAAAGAGCCAGAAAAATGTCTCAGCGTCGGCAGGTCTTGGTGCTTGCAGTGGCACTGTCATTTGCCAGCTGTGTGGACCTCGCAGATAATCTCACTGCATAATTATTTTTGCCATATCCACAAGCCATCTGCATGTACTTAATGTCATTATTTAAATTTAAATAAAATTTTAAACTCAAAACTTTTTAAATCAGCATGAACTTGGGGTGTAAATCAAAAATCCTACCAAAAACGTTTCTCATCATGTGATATGACTTGGAATCTCCTGAGTCCCACATGTTTCTATTGCTGTCCATGAACAACGCTTGGGGAAATCTCTCAGGTGTCTTTACAGGCCTTCTCACCTTTAAGACCATGGAATTCGCCCCTGTTGGATATGAACCCTAAGAGTTTTAGGCTTCATCAGTGAGTTGCCCCTTTTCCTCCCCCCAGAGAAGTGCTTTGTGAGCACCCCTAGTCCCCTGAGCATACCTTTAACCTTTCCTTTGTGTTAGTCACAAAGGGAAACCCAAAACTAAGTCAGGGATGGTTACTTATAAGTCAAACTTTCTGGTAAATCTGGACTTTGTATTTATAGTGAATTACTTGCTTTTCTGTTTTCCTTATAGCCTATATCATATTTTGATATAGAGCAATGTTCTTTGTTTAAACACAAAAAGGCCATTCATGCTCTGCTCCAAGTATTTGGAAGATGATTGACTCTGGGCATCTGTCATAAGTACTTGACTCAGGTTTCGGTTGCCATAGTTCCTAACACCTCACCAAGGGAGATCACGTCATCGGACTGGGACATGGGACCTGGGGCAAGCAGCGAAGTTACTCCAGCATTGAAATGGGACAGTCTAGAAAGTGTGAAAGTACAGTCTTGATGCAAGCATTTTGACTTAAGCGACAAGACCCCCATGGAGAAGGATAAGCTGAACTGGCCTGGAGACAGTCTGGAATTTATGGTAGAAGCCCAGCTGCCCATCCAACCCCATGAGAAAATGGGGCGATGAATGAATAGAAAATTTCTCAAAGAAGAAATCAAAATGGTTAAAAGGCACATGAGAAAATGCTCTACATCACTAATCATCAGGGAGATGAAGATCAAAACAACAATGAGATATCATCTCACATCACAGAGACTGGCCCACATCCAAAAGAACAAAAGCAACTAGTTTTGGCACGGATGTGGGGAGAAAGGGACTCTCCTTCACTCCTGGTGGGAATGCCAACTGGTTCAGATATTTTGGAAAACAATATGGACGATTCTCAAAAAATTATAAATTGAGCTCCCATTTGACCCAGCAATACCACTCCTGAGAATATACCACGGAGAGGAAAGAAAGGTATAGAAGAAATGACATCTGCACTTCTATGTTCATTGCTGCACTGTTTACAATAGCCAAAATCTGGAAAAAAACTCGAGTGCCGGAGAACAGATGACTGGTTAAAGAAACTTGGGTACATCTACACAATGGAATACTATGCAGCTATTAGAAAAGATGAAGTCATGAAATTTGCATATAAATGGATCAACATGAAAAGTATCATGTTAAGTGAAATGAGTCAGAAAGAGAGGGAGAGACATAGAAAGATTGCACTCATCTGTGGAATATAAAGTAACAGAATGGGAGTCTAATACCCAAGATAAGGACCAGCAGGTCTACCCTTGGAAACCGACCTCACATGCTGGGGGAAAAGGCAGCTCAAATAGAGAAGAGAACACCAAGTAAAGAATGTTGGGAGGACCCATTCGGGTTGAAAGATGCATGCCGAAAGTAAACTATAGACCGAACATAATGGCCGCTAAATACCTCTACTGCAAACCACAACACCAAAAGGAGAGAGAACAAAAGGAAATGCCCTGCCTCTGAGACAGTGTGGGGTGGTGGGGGATGGGGTGGGGCAGTGGGAGGGATGCTGGGAACATTGATGGGGAGAATGGGAACTGGTGGAGGGATGGGTAAATGATCATTGTATGACTAATGCAAACACAAAAGTTCATAAGTTTGTAACTGTAACTCACGGTGATTCATTAATAAAAAAATAATAATTTTAAAAATTAAAAAAAAAGAAATCCAGCTACCTTGCTTTGGAGCCCAGAGAACTGTTTTGGAATCTATATCTCTTACTGTGTTTATACAAACAACTGCAAGAATTAATAAGAAGTAAACTTAATTGTTTAATATGTACAACTAAAGGGAAAGAGAAAAAGCAATATAGATGTCCCTGGGAGACAGAGCATCTCCTTGAGTTAATCCCCCTAAGAGAATTGCCTCTGCCAAAATGATTCACATGAAAGTGATCAGTCACACCTACATGCAGTCCTATACTTATACCCCTTCAGATGTTCTGTAAGTATGCTAGCAGCTTTGCATTAAACGGGCCATTTTGACCATCTACCCGTGGTCCCCTGTCTCTTCCTTCCTTTTGCTGTGGAGGCCAGAAAGGCGGTTCTTGGTCACCAAATGCATATGTTGTGCCCCTGCACATTTTGAGCTTACACTCTCCCTTGGACATTTAAGTTCTTGACCAACACACTGATGGTTGAGATGCAAAACTGCCCTTAGCCATGTTGAACTGCAGCTAAAGTTGAAGGCAAACAGACTTCTACCAAGCCACCTAGACCCTGTTTGCTTCGACATCCAGGTCTCCTGCATCTGATTCAAGGTGGTTCCTGAATTCACACACATTCACAGGGAGTTCTGATGGTGGTGCAGACAAGTTGATCCTGTCACTCTGCCATGAGGCCATTTCCCTTCAAAGCAGTCCACTGTCAGAAGGGTCCAGAGCTGCCTGTTCTGAATTTTGTGACGGCCTTGAGAATGCACCTCTCAGAGCATCTAGTTCAGGAAGTGACCAGGACTCTAACCGCTGAGCTTTAAAATTCTGAACAAGTTTAGGGTTGAGGCCTATATGCCAAGATCAAGGCGAAAGCCTGATCCCATGGGAAGCCCGGGGTGTATGGTGTGGTTAAGTCTGAGTGGCCTGAGGTGGCAGAAGAGACTCTGCCAGATGGTGAACAGGGCCAAACTGAGTGGCCTAGAGACTGATAAATGCTTAAGCAGTTGCCTTTTTAAGAACATCAATACCATATCTCTGATTTTGTGGTTTTTGTTAACCATTTTAATCTGTTGGCTGGAGTATAAAAATATTTTTAAAATTCGGTTGACTTTTCAGGTAATTTTAATTACTTATAATAATTGGGGTTCTATTTGACTATTTGCAATAAGATTGTACTTACATTGGAAATGTGGCATGAGGGTTCTTTTTTGGTTTTGGTGTTTGTAGCATCTTGTTGATATCTAATATGGCTTTGATCATAAATGACAACTTCTGAAGAAAAACTAAGCAATTACTAGAAACTATGAGCACTACATCAAAAACTGAAACCTAGTCTGTATCAGCTTCTACTTTGCTCTTTGTATAGCCACGTGCCTGGACTCTGGCAGATGGCATGTTAGAATTGGTATGTGCAACTCTCAAACTTTGAAGGAACACACTCTCTGGGGCAGTCCTCGGGATTCTTCACTTATATTCTAGGCTCACAACAGGCTGTAAAGAGTCATTTTCTGGTTTCCCTGAATTAGAAAAGAACATGTAGCGGTGGCCCATGATAAACCTCACATGAAAAAAAAAAATCAGGGCCTGGAGTGATAGTACAGCGGGTAGGGCATTTGCCTTGCATGCGGCAGACCTGGGTTTGATTCCCAGCATCCCATATGGTCCCCTGATCACCGCCAGGAGTAATTTCTGAGTGCAAAGCCACGAGTGATCCCTGTGCATTGCCAGGTGTGACCCAAAAAGCAAAAGACAAAAAAAGAAATCACCAACATTTTAAAGATGATGATCACCAGAATACAACCAACAGTGAGTTAAAGACACCCAATAAACTATGTTATAAACAGGTGTGCTCTTGTTCCATTTATAGTCCAAGCTTTTGTTCCATTTATAGAGACCTAGCGTAAATGATTGAGCATAATTTTTTTTTTGCTTTTTGGGTCACACCCAGAGATGCTCAGGAGTTACTCCTGGTTTTGCACTCAGAAATGACTTCTGGTGGTGCTCAGGGAACCATATGGGATGCCCAGGATTGAATCTGGGTCAGCCGTGTGCAAGGCAAACGCCCTACCCACTGTGCTATTGCTCCGACCCCAATTTAGCATAATTCTTATGGATCCTATAATCTTATTTTTTTTCAAATCACCATAAGATACAGTTATAAACCCTATCAGGTTTCAGTCGTGCCATGTTCCAACACCATCCCTCCACCAGTGTACATTTTCTACCACCAATGGCCCCAGTTTCCCTCCCACCACCCCACCCCACCCCACAGTCTCTCTCTCTCTCTCTCTCTCTCTCTCTCTCTCTCTCTCTCTCTCTCTCTCTCTCTCTCTCTCTCTCTCCCTCCCTCCCTTTCTCCATCTTTCCCCTCCCTCTCCCTCTGCCTTTGGTCATTATGATTTGCAACATAGATAGCTATTCTCTTTTAAATGAGAAATGGTAGCTAACTTCAAATTAGTCTTCAGCAGCATTAACCCCTAAGGAGAGTTGGCCTGTGTTTGGTTGCTAGTCAGGCCTTGTCATCTCTATGACTAGATGGCATCTCCTGCCTGAATAAGTCTGTTTCTATCTATTCTGTGTTGTTTAGCACAGCATTTTCATCAAGAGTCTTAGGTAGATCTTGCAGCTCGATACAATTCCTATATTCCCACAACTGCTTCACCTTGATCTCTACAGAAATGGCTTTTTTCCTGAAGCCCGCCAAACTCTCTGAGGTTTCACAGAACTAGAGATTCCTCTGGGGCTTCTACCTAAAGCCTAAGCTTATGAGCAGATTTTAGCTTGAGGAAATGTTTTGCTACTTGACCTATCCAGACCGCTAAAACTTTCTCCACATCAGCCATAAGGCCGTGTTGGTTTCTTATCAACCATGTATTCACTAAAGCGACACTGTCACATGACTCAGTTCCTCAAAGAACTTTTCCTTTGCATTTACAAATTGACACCAATGGCCCAATATTTTCCCTTTCTCGGCTTTTAACATACCATCCTTAAGCAGTGGAGCTTTTGCTTTTATGTGAGAAATGTGCTACTCTTCCTTTCACCAGAACACTTAAACGGCTGGTGGGACTGGCTCAATTTCAAAGAACAGGGAGGACTGAGAATGGGAACAAAGATAGGGGAAAGGCAGTTGGTAGAGCAGAAAGAGCTCATAGAACAATTATCAACTAAGTGTGCTATCTTACATAGGTGTAATTGTGGCAACCTAAGACTATTACAAAGGTAGCAATAAAGATGACTGATCACAGTAACTGTAACAGTTACAATCATAATTAAAATTAACAACAGTGAGAGAATTACCTAAATGTGAGAAAGACAGGAAGTTAGGACCTGGTGCTGAGAAAATGACATTCATAGACTAGCTCTTGTTAGAGGCCAGATTGTCATAAACCTTCAAGTTGAAAAAGTAGGCAATATCTGCAAAACGCAACACAATGACACAGAATAAAACAAGGTATGCCTGTGGAAGAAGTTCCTTTATCTGGAATACTCCTGCTGTCCTATAACATTAGCTAGAAATATGCTTTTCATAATGCTTAGGCACTGAAAATTTGCCGTTTATTTATTGCAATTCACAGCACTGCTTTAATACAATGGTATAGAGAACATTGGAGTGACAGTTGTAAGAGTCGAGCAAATGGATGTTGGACAGCCCCAAATAAGCAACATTACTGCAACCATGGTCTTTAAAATTTGGATTATCTTTAAATAAAATGGAAGCAATTATGCTGCCAGCGACATCTCAGTCTACATCCATTTTCTTTTCTAGAAGAGGAGTGTTGTAATGACTTAGTCACAAACCAAATAAACAAAGCAGCAATTGCCTCTTGTACTATAATAAGCCTTTGCAAACATGCCCTGCATTTGCACATGGCTTCCTTAATAAATGGATGCTATTTTCTTATGTTCACCAGCAGTCGTGTCAAATAAAAGATGCAATTTAAATTTGCTCTGCATCCCAGGGAACCACTCCTCTGTAGAGCTAGCATTTTCCAAAATGAAAAATGTATTTTTTTTCTAAACTCGCTTCCTCTTTGGTTTTATTGCGCAAACACAAAGCAGGGGAAAGCAGAAAGAAGACAAGAACCAAGAGGCATAGAAAAGGTAAATGTAGAAAAAGAAGTGAGCCAGTTCCATAGCCAGTGAAGAGGCAAAGGACAGTCAATGGTTGACATCTCAGCTAATGACATCATAGCCAAAATGCATTATTCCTAGAAGGAATGAAATTGGTACCAAATCAAAGTATGAACAGGAATTCAAATATATATAGATAGATAGATAGATAGATATATGTGTGTGTATTGGACTGGAGAGATAGTACAGCAGGTAGGGAATTTGCCTTGCACATGGCTGACCTGGGTTTGATTCCTTCGTAACTCTCAGAGAGCCCGGCAAGCTATGAAGACTATCCCACCCACTTGGCAGAGCCTGGCAGCTCCCCGTGGCATATTCAATATGCCAAAAACAGTAACAAGTGTCACAATGGAGACATTACTGGTGCCCACTCGAGCAAATCAATGAACAATGGGATGACAGTGCTGCTAGAGTGCATGCATATATGTATATATATATACACATACATATATATGTATATATATATATCACTGGTATCACCTGTCATCCTGTTGCTCTTCGATTTGCTCGAGCGGGCACCAGTAACATTTTCATTCGTCCCTGTCCTTCCCAATGCTCCCATATTGGGGGGTCTTTCAGGGTCAGGGGAATGAGGCCCATTATTGTTATTGTTTTTGGCATATCGAATACGCCACAGGTAGTTCGCGAGGCTCTGCCGTGTGGGCTGGATACCCTTGGTAGCTTGCTGGGCTCTCTAAGAGGGATGGAGGCTTTTAAGGTGGCCTCTAATCACCCTTACAGGTGCTCCCAGTCTACCTAATGCAAGCTTTTGGTCGACTGGCATGTTGTAATGATCTGCACGCTGACAAATACGCACCTGCCTACGTCTCTGGGTAGCGCACCTGTTGGTTCACTATTTTTCTCTCTTCCAGGAGCTTTGTTTTATAGTTTCTGGATCTTGGCCATTGATGAGATTACTTGGTACAGGGCGCAGTTTGTGGGTGTGACTGCCAAGCTACTGGAAAATGGGGGATCTGGGTGGAGGAGGACCAGTCCCTATCTGAGCGGGCTTGGAGATCTCAGCCACAGGTCCCGCAGACATGGATTCCTCTGTCAGTTCCTTCATGTGTGAGGCTCGTCCAAGCATATGGAGAGTGGTCTTGAACATCTGATATCTCAAATATATATACATAAATATATTTGATATATGTGTGTATATACACACACATATATATGTGTGTGTGTATATATATATAACCTGAAAAGCTACCAAGAGTCTATTACCCACTTTGGAAGCCTGGCAAGCTCCCCATGATATATTCATATCCAAAATACAGTAACAGATATATACATACCTCTCAGAAAGCCCAGCAAGCTACCGAGAGTTTCCCACCTGTACGACAGAGCCTGGCAAGCTACCCGTGGCGTATTCAATATGCCAAAAACAGTAACAATAGGTCTAATTCTCCTGACCCTGAAAGAGCTTCCAATCATTGGGAAAGAGGAATAAGGAGAGGCTGCTAAAATCTCACTCAGGGCTGAGTGTAATAGAGATGTTACTGGTGCCCACTAGAGTAAATCAACAAACAATGGGATGGCAGTGATACAGTGATATATTGGGAATGGATATGACAGATGACAGCTAGGGATGTGCTCTGGCTAAGGCGTTCCTTTCTCTTTAGCTGGATAAATTTAACTCATCTTCCAGGGTTCAGCTTAATATCTGAGCCTTGGGACACAATCTCAAGACAATTCTTTCCTCACATTCATGAAGTTATTCCTCTTTTTATAATTACTTTTATATAAATGCTTTAATAACCTTTACTCTTCTTCCAAAGCTTTTCTCACTGCTATAATTAAGATTTACCTTTATGATTTTTTTAAGGATTTATCTTTCCATCAGAGTGCCAGTTCAACAAGAGCAGAGACCATGATGCCTTGTTTCACTGTGTACTGACACACCTAGGGACTCATTAATTCCATGATATACTGGAGCGGGTTGTGATTGCATTGAGCTATTCTTAAATTACTATATGCTTGGGGCTGGAGATATGATGCAGGGGTTAAGGCACTTGCTTTGCATGCAGTCTACCCTGGTTCAATTCCCAGTACTACATATGGGCCCCTGGCATCACCAGGTGTAATCCCTGAGCACTGCACTAAGAGTGACACCTGAGTATTTTTTAATGTAGCCAAGAAGCCAAAAAAATTAATGACTAAGTTCCTAAGACTATTTCAGCAGTATTTTCCATTTAGCAAATAAAAAAAAGAAAATTTAAAACCAACAGAGTATTTTCTTTAAATCATCTTTTTAAAACTTTTTTCCCATATATCCAGTACTCTTTATTGCATGCAGAATGATAACCATGAATCCACTGATCTTATACAACACACTGATTTTCCTGATATTTGAAATAAATATGGAAGTGAAGAAAATCACAAAATATGTGACCCTTTGGGTTGACACTATAGATCATATTAACATATTGAATACAAGCACTATAGAATTTAGATTGCCAAAGTGAGGAGGTATTTTAAAGATCTTCCTGTCCAACTAACCATCCATTTTTAAATCTCCTCTATAAAACTCCTGACAAACAACTAGATTAACTTTACTAAGACTTGATGATTAATAAAGGATCCACCAATTTTCAAATTCAACATTTAAACATGATATTAACCTTTTTAGTCCACTGTTAGGTCACTCAAACTAAATATTTTAGCTGAGATATCTACTGATAAGAAAACATGCCAAAAAATGTTTTTTAGAAATTAAATGGAAATTACCCATAAAGATCCTCATTTCATTGAGCTGTTCAAGGAATTCTTTATTTTTATTATTATTATTATTATTATTATTATTATTATTATTAGTGAAAAAATCATTTGTTCTTAAAACACTTGGAAAGTTTATGGCAATTTTCTCCAGGATAAATATTATCACATTATTGTACATGGACCACAACCTATGTAACATTAAGAATTAAACTGATGTTCATTATTAGCAAGAGTCAAAACATAGAACTAACCTAATGTCCATTAACAGATTAATTCACAGAGATGTGACCTACATACTCAGTGTGATACCACTCCACCATGAAAAAAATAAAATAAATAAACCATGTCATTTGGGACAAATGAATGGAATTAAATGTAACTATACTATACATAGTATAGTCAGAAAGTGAAAGACATTTATCAATGGTTTTGCCCATATGCAGAATATACATAACTAAAGCAAACAACTGACAAAAATTAATAAAACATCCATATTCTGTGAAAACTATAGTGTTTGTAGGAGGAAAAGGGTAAAAAGATGGGAGGAATGAGTAGAGGAATCATTTTGATAGTGATATGGCCCTGGGACATTGGTGGCAAAATGAGGAGTCAAACACAAATTAGGGAATGAGATTGTGTCCCTGGACATCCAGATCCTAGTATTGAAAACCAGAGAAAATAATTAAACTTGTATTTACCGACTTTCTAACCTACCACATCCCTGCCCTCCTTTCTTTCCCTGGGGAAGGTGAAGTATTAGAAAGATGTATACCTGGATCATGAAAATAGTCTTAGAAGCATCAGCCAACCTGGAAGATATTCTTTATTCCAAGTTGAAATTACACAACTTCAAAAAACATAGATAGACTGAAATAGTCAAGATCATTCAAAGACATTAGAGTCACTCTTCCAATATTCAGATAAGGGCCACCCATGGGAATGTTCAGGAGACTAGGGTTATAGCTATCACTATTAGCCAGTGATATTGGGGGGCACTGGGGTTATTCCTGGTAGGATTTTTTCTTTTTCTCTTTTGTGAGTCACCATGAGATATACAAAGTTGTTCATGATTGAGTTTCAGCCATAAAATGTCCCAGCACCTGTCACTTCACCCGTGAACATTTCCTACCACCAATGTCCCAGTTTCCCTCCCAACATTCCCCATAGCCTGCCTCCCTTTATAGCAGACACTTATTGTTCCTCTTTTTTAAAAATCTTTTTAATTTTAATTTTTTATTTTCCTACTAAAGAACTGTGATTACAAAGTTACTGGTAGTTGAGTTTTAGGCATATAATATTTCAACAGTAATCCCATCACCAGTATCACCTTACCTTCACCAATGTTCCCATATATTAATCTGTCTCTCCCTCCTAATGCAAAAAAAAAAATTGGGGAAAGACAAATTAATCCTTGCTATAAATTTTTAATACTAAAATCCATGTGAATAGTGTAACCCTATGACTAGAATCTTGGAGTTAACACACGGAGTTCAGTAGAATTTTAGTTTCCTGGAAACATATCGAGGACCATTATACCCATTAAGTATTATTCATTCAGGTACCTGCCACCATTAAGAAATTATGACCCAGCCATGTCCCTCCATGTTTCTGGCAAGTCGGCAGTCACACCCTCAAGCCACCTCTGGCTGGCACCAGATAATCTCATCAATGGCCACAATCCAGAGACTATTGTCCTTCTCTCTCAGAAGAGAGCATAAATGGACTCGTCATCGCCATGCCGCTGGACTCTGCTGGGCTGTTTCATGCAGAGTGCCCCAGAGGGGGGTGGATGAGGACCCGCCCGCCCCAAGGGACCCAGCTCAAGCAGCCAAAAGCCTCCAGAACTCAACTGCCTCCATGCTCACAATCACTCTCCACATGCTCGGGCCATGCCTCACCCACAATTAAACCTATGCCTAGACATCTCGTACCTCACACCACTCACGCTCCAAGAGTAGCTCACCACATTTGAAGGGGGGATTAAAGTAGAAGGTAGCCAATCTTAGAGGACAATATATTTTTACAGATATATATATAAGCACACATGCTTAACCCTTAACAGAAGGGCTAAATGGCCCTGGGGTGAATTACAACAATCTTCACACACTCTCCTCCAAGGAAAGTTTTTTTGGAGCATTTTCTGCAGTTTATTCATAACAAACATTACAAAATAAATTATTTTGGTTCCGCTTTGGAGCAGGGGTTGGGGTTCAAGATGGAAACATCCAAATATGATGGTGGGAAGGTATAATGGTGGTGGGATTGTTGTTTGAATATTAAATGTAATCAAATATTGTGAATTACTTTATAAAATTAATAGAATTTTTAAAAATAAAAAAGAAATTATGACCTAGGACTAGAGCAATAGTTCAAGGAATAGCGTGCTTTTCTTGCATGGAGCCAACCCAGGTTCAATTCCCAACACCCAATATGGTCCTCTTGGCCTGCCAGTCGGGATTCCCGAGAACAGAGCCAGGAGTAAGCCTGAGCATCAGCAGGTGTGGCAGAAAGAAAGAAGGAAGGAAGGAAGGAAGGAAGGAAGGAAGGAAGGAAGGAAGGAAGGAAGGAAGGAAGGAAGGAAGGAAGGAAGGAAGGAAGGAAGGAAGGAAGGGAGGGAGGGAGGGAGGGAGGGAGGGAGGGAGGGAAAGTAGGAAGGGAGGAAGGAAGGAAGGAAGGAAGGAAGGAAGGAAGGAAGGAAGGAAGGAAGGAAGGAAGGAAGGAAGGAAGGGAGGAGGGAGGGAGGGAGGGAGGGAGGGAGGGAGGGAGGGAGGGAGGGAGGGAGGGAGGGAAAGTAGGAAGGGAGGAAGGAAGGAAGGGAGGAAGGAAGGAAGGAAGGAAGGAAGGAAGGAAGGAAGGAAGGAAGGAAGGAAGGAAGGGAGGGAGGGAGGGAGGGAGGGAGGGAGGGAGGGAAGGTAGAAAGGGAGGAAGGAAGGAAGGAAGGAAGGAAGGAAGGAAGGAAGGAAGGAAGGAAGGAAGGAAGGAAGGAAGGAAGGGAGGGAGGGAGGGAGGGAGGGAAAGTAGGAAGGGAGGAAGGAAGGAAGGAAGGAAGGAAGGAAGGGAGGGAGGGAGGAAGGAAGGAAGGGAGGGAGGGAGGGAGGGAGGGAGGGAGGGAGGGAGGGAAGGTAGAAAGGGAGGAAGGAAGGAAGGAAGGAAGGAAGGAAGGAAGGAAGGAAGGAAGGAAGGAAGGAAGGAAGGAAGGAAGGACGGAAGGGAGGGAGGGAGGGAAAGTAGGAAGGGAGGAAGGAAGGAAGGAAGGAAGGAAGGAAGGAAGGAAGGAAGGAAGGAAGGAAGGAAGGAAGGAAGGAAGGAAGGGAGGGAGGGAGGAGGAGGGAAAGTAGGAAGGGAGGAAGGAAGGAAGGAAGGAAGGAAGGAAGGAAGGAAGGAAGGAAGGAAGGAAGGAAGGAAGGAAGGAAGGGAGGGAGGGAGGGAGGGAGGGAGGGAGGGAGGGAGGGAGGGAGGGAGGGAGGGAGGGAGGGAAAGTAGGAAGGAAGGAAGGAAGGAAGGAAGGAAGGAGGAAGGAAGGAAGGAAGGAAGGAAGGAAGGAAGGAAGGGAGGGAGGGAGGGAGGGAGGGAGGGAGGGAGGGAAGGTAGGAAGGAAGGAAGGAGGGAGGGCGCGGGAAGGCTAGGGAGGGAAGGAAGGAGGAAGAAGGAAGGAAGAGAAAGGAAGGAAGAAGGAAGGAAGAGGAAGGAAGGAAGGAAGGAAGGAGGAAGGGAGGAAGGAGGAGGCGGAAGGAAGGCAAGGAGGAGAAAGGGAGGGAGGGAGGGAGGGAGGGAGGAGGACCTATGACACATGCCTAATTGGAAGGGCGTGATCTAGCAGACGCCCTCCCCACCGCCACCACCCCAGCCTAGCCCCCCGCCATTCGTCGTAGTCATAGCCAGCCCATGAACGGGAGAGCTTCTGCGCGGTACCCAGGCACTGGAGCTAACAATATCACAGTTACTGGCTACAAACGTATTGAATACTTAATATGCATTATGAGTACTCCACATTCTTTATATGCATCAACTAATTTACCCATCAATTCCATGTACAAAATGTTTCTCTGTGTGATCGATACAGACGCCAAGTAGGTGATGGTGATCTAAACAGGAGCAAACCCAGGGAAGCTCAGTGCGGAGCCAATGCTAGAAAATGCTTTTTTAGGTAGCCTCAAATTCAGCAGAGTTGTTAATCAGTTTGGCAGAAGCCACGTACAGTAAGATGATTAGCAAACTCTGATCCTGGAACAGAAGTTGTCTCACTAGGTGTATGCTGAGCACTATTTTCCCTGCAGAAGTCAGGGCACTCCAGCTAATAAGAAGTCAGAGATGGAGACTTAATTCCCTGAGTTAGATACGCTTCTGTTGAAGCCAAAATATGTGACAATAGTTTCCCTCAAATTAGTGTGGCAGCTGTCCAGATCACATAGCCAATTAAAATTTTTAAAAAATTGCAATGGACCTGCCCAAAATATCTCACTATCTCTCAGTTATCATTTCCATAATGCAGATAGTCTGGAATTTTCCATTTCATGTCTGTTATGTGTCTTTAAAACTCATAATTTTCATATTCATTCTCAAAAAAATGACATTTTATTGTGGAGAGTATCTCCATTTAACTTCCTTGTGTCAATATTAACGATGGCATTTGTGTGTTTATTAGGTAAAGATTGGGTCCTGGCAATCAAGCCGTTCATTCTGGGGCCCATGAGCTCAAACAGCAGGACTCCTCAATTGCTTTTTTAATTTCTTCTGTTGACATTGACCCTGCATGAGGTTATTTATAAAAATCTTTATGAATATAATTTATGATTTAATTTTAACAAGTATTAGATGTTATCACTGAGTCCATGACCAGAGCTGGTAAAGATTCCAATCTGAAAGCATCAAGATTCATTTAAAACTCCCCTATTATGATTCCTGTCCTATTTTCCCAGCAGCACTCAGGGTCAAATATAAATAAAATGAGAAGTGTCTTTCATATTCACTATTCACTGTCATGTATCGATTCCTTGGAGTAGATCTTTCTAAAATAATAGGTGTTTTGGAAAAGCAACTCACCTAAAAGAAGAAAAGGAACCTGAACATTTTTATAGGTATTGACAATTCTTCTATAGAAGAGATGCTTTTCAATGTATGTCATGAAAACATTCTATGTTGTAGAGCTAGCGCTACAGTACAGCAGGTAAGGCACTTGCTTTGCACATAGATGACCTGGGGGGATCCTGGCACGGCATAAGGTCCCCCAAGCCCTGCTAGGAGTGATCCTTAACCACATTGTAAGGAGTAATCCCTAGTATTGTCAAGTGTGGCTCCCAAACCAATAAATAAATAAAACATTACATGTTTCAATGTTTATAAAATTATTTTTTAAATTAAAAAATAGAAACACATTTTTTATTAGTGAATCACTGTGAGGTACAGTTACAGACTTACAAACTTTAATGCTTGCATTTCAGTCATACATGATCGAGTACCCATCCCTCCACCAGTGCCCACTTTCCACCACCAATGGTCTCAGCATCCCTCCCACCACCCCCACCGTCCCTTCCACCCCCCTCCCCCGGCAGGGCATTCCCTTTTGTTCTCTCTCTCCTTTTGGGTGTTGTGGAGAAACGTAATTTTTAATGGGACAGATGTTTAAAGATATAATAAAAGATTTCAACCTGACCCCACAAAAGGTATACACTCTCATCTATACAGAGGTTTAACAATGGGAAAGTATTTTTTGAAAATTAAAATCTGGATTTCCAAGTTCTTTTAAAAAACCAAAAGTCTGACAATGCTGCTCATATTTCCCTCATGACTATAATATTCCCTTCTGAGCAGAATTTGTTGATTTTTTCATAGCATTATAGCTCATTTATATCTAGTGTTGATTTCTTTACACTCCCATATTGTTTGTCTGATCCTTAGGACTGTAAAATTTTGGGGCTGGAGTGATAGCACAGTGGGTAGGGCATTTGCCTTGCACACAGCCGACCTGGGTTTGATTCCCAGCATCCCATATGGTCCCCTGAGCACTGCCAGGAGCAATTCCTAAGTGCAGAGCCAGGAGTAACCCCTGGGCATCACCAGGTGTGACCCCCCAAAAAAGAAAAATAAGACTGTAAAAGTTTTGCTGTTTTGTTTTGTTTTGTTTTAATTTTATTGAATCACCATGAGATAGTTATAAGCTTTCATGTTTGGGTTACAATATCACAATGATCAAACACCCATCCCTCCACCAGTGCACATACCTCACCACCAATATCCCCAATATACCCCCCTTTCCCACCCTCCCCCTACCTCCATGGCAGACAATATCCCCCATACTCTCTCTCTCTACTTTTGGGCATATGGCTTGCATATTTGGGCACAGACACTGAGAGATCATCATGTTTGGTCCATTATCTACTTTTGACACACATCTCCCATCATGACTGATTCCTCCAGCCATTACTTTCTTAGTGATCCCTCCTCTATTCCTTCTGCCTTCTCCCAGCTATGGGGTAATCCTCCTGGCCCTTGTATCTACTGTCCTTGACTCTGTTTTTATTTAACTACTTTATTTTATACACAAACTTAAGAACTAGAGTGATTAAATGGCAAGGCTAGACTGTTAAGACAAAGATTAGGTCCTGTTCTACTAATCTAGTCCATACTCTAATTTCTTAATGTTATATTTTGCTTTTATCACTATCTCCTGGACTTAACATTTCATTGAGTGAATAATATTATTGTGCCTTTGCTCTTGAGGAGGACAATAATAATGATGATGTTAATTTACTGAAAATAACAATGCTCTTCATAACATATTGATCCATCATCAGAAATATTAGCTATGTTTATGTCACAGATATTATTCAACATTGCATTGATTTCTGCTTGATGCCTGTGGTAGTATTTCTGCAACACTAAATATAAGTCCTCATAAGGCTAGAAATCCAGAGATATTCTTTGAAAAGACTGATAACTGAAAGACTAAGAAATATCTCCTTAGCAAGCACTACATAGTCTAATGACCCACATCTTGGTGTCCATGCCAGGAAGTAATCTCTTTCCCTTAAGTGAGAGCTACACTTAATGAGAATTCTAATAAAAATCATGACAAAAGCAATGACAAGTCTTTTCTCAATATCAGGTCTTTATTTGTGACTTTTGCATTCAGTGCTCTTACTTTCTTACTCTTAAATTGTTTGCCCTGTGAGAAGTGAATTGTCAAGTTACAAAGCAACCTAATGAAGAGAAATATGCAAACATCTGGAGCTTGCCAACAACCACACACGTGTACTAGAAGTGGAACCCTTCCCAACCCAAACTCCAGATGAGACCACAATCTCAATCAACAGTTTGACGGTAACCTTATGAGAATTCTTAAGCCATAGTTTCCAGATAAACTATTCTCAGATTGCTTACCTGAAGAAACTATAAAAGGATGAATGGTGGTTGTTTTATGCCATAAAGCTACAAGCCATTCAAGTTTGAAGTACCAAACCATTAAGTTTTGGGAGAATTTTTTATATAGCAGTAATCAAATAAAGGACTCCTTAACTGATAAAGATAAACTATTTCTGAGTACCTCATGCATAATAAACTAGTTAAGCTATGTATACTTATATGCATATACATTTTACATGTACATTATGAGCACATGCTATGTATCTAAACTATATATACATATATATCAAAATGTGAAGCCTCATCCTTATTACAAACACACTTAAAGTAAAAAGGAGCTGTGTTTTAATCTTAACTCTACCATTTTATAGTTACATGACCTTGCTAAGATACTTAACCTTGATTTCCTCATAACGAAAATGCTATCTTTAGCATAGCATTTTCTCTTTAGCATAGCATCGTTAACTTTTATAAACGATTCCAATTGGGGCGGGGGGCCCATCCAGCTAAGGACTTCCTCTTGCATCTGAATGCAGGGATAACACTTGTTGAGCTCAGGAGACCATATGGTGTGCTGAGGACTGAATTTAGGTCAACTTGCAAGACACACGCCTTAACTGCTGTACTATCTCTCCAACCCTAAAAGACTCTAATACTTATTCTTTATAGTAGCTACTAGTTGCCATTATTCACTCTGAGGTCAGATGAAATTAAATACTACCCAGAAGGTTATTCATGCATTCTGAAACACCTATCCTCATAGAATACCAATCTCATGGTACACACTAGGTTAGGTTCATCTTCCCACAGGGGCTTAACCAAAGTTATAAGCTCCACCAGGCCTGGGGCCATCCCTCATAGCTAAGAACATAAATGTTCTATCAATGTTTTCTCATAACCTCTGCCACTGGTATGTCAATCCTCCTTGCAAGTTCCCATGAAGCTATTTTAATAGGAAGAATAGGTGAAACAAGAAATGACTTTGTGTGTGCTTTATAGTATTCCTTATAAAATCTTAGTACTTTTTTGGTGTTTATGTGAATCTTATTAACTCCTCTAAACAGTAGTGTTTATAGACACTTCCTTGGTAAAGATGACATGTGATATGTGTCCAAATGCCATATGCCCTTCAGGGAATGATAATTAGAAGAGTCTTTGATCATGAAGATTTCATGTGTTCAAGATGAATAAATTGAACTGTCTGGATAAACTATTTGTTTTTAACTAGAGCTCAAGATTTTAAAACTATCTTACAAATTATGACTTTTTTCATTTTTATAATTAACATCTTCACTTATATATTCTCTAAATGAAAAAGAAATTTTCACAGTGAACCATGCTCATAATTATTTACAGGAGTTAGACTTTGCCATCCCAGGTCAAAAAGAGCTCTACCTAGAGTCTCAAGTTGTTATTATAGGAGGATATGGTTGTTTTTTCTGTGTCATCAAACCCACAAAAGTATGCTTGAGTAGTTATTTACAATTTGATTAAAATTATTTGAAACCTACTTAACCTTGATTCTTTATTTAATAAAATTTTTATTAAATGTGTTCTATTCCAGTTACCACACTTAGTACAAAGATAAATGAGATGTTATACATTCACCCTGAAGTGGATTTAGTGACAGAAACAGCTGTTTGAAGAAAGAAGAGTATAATTTATTAAGACAAGGTGCAATGTGGTAATGTTAGGACACTGGTTATGGAAAGCAAAAGGGAAAATATGCTTAAAGAGATAGTAAAATCATTCTAGATAAAGAGAGCTTAAGTTAAGCCTTGAATGATGAGCAGGAAAATACTGAAATATAGAGAAATGCAGAGGCCAACAGATCTCTGGTTTTAATCATACATAGAAAAGAAGGTATAGAGGTTAGGGAGATGTTTGAAAGGCTGCAGGAATGTAGAATTTAACCATAATGGAGATGTGGATGGAATGATAACCCAAGCCCCAGTCAAGAAAACCATTCAGATGTGAAGAAGCAAAGGTGTAAGCTATGAAAGTGGCTGAAATAGGAAAAGAGACATATAGAGTCAAGAACGACAATTTCATAATGATACCTCTGTGGATTCATCTCAGCGAGAAAAACAAAGATAAAATAAACAAATTGGAGTGCATCAAACTTAAAACTTCTGCAAGAGAAAAGGAGAGACTGCTGTTGAAATGAAAAAGCAGCTGCTTGAATGACAGATGTTTGCAAACCATACATCAGACAAGGAGTTAATATCCAAAATATATAAACAAGTCAATAAGAACGAAGCAAGCAACCTAATTTAAGAATAGGGAGAGAATCTAAATAGGCATTTCATCAATGAAGACACATAGCTAGCCAACAGATACATGAAAACATGTTAGGTCACTTGTCATTAGGAAAATGCAAATCAAAACCCCAATGAGATTTTACCTCACACTAGTTTAAAAGGTCATTGTCAAAAATTCAGGGATTAATAAGTGTTAGTGAGGATGTACAGAGAAATGGTCCCTGTGTATTGTTGGTAGGAAAGTAAATGTAAACAGCTACTATGAAAAACAGTATGGAAGTTTCTCAAAAAATAAAAACAAAATTCCTATATGATCTCATAAGTTCTCTTCTGGCCATTTAGCCAGAAAACATGAAAATACTAATTTCAAAACATAAATTTACACCTGTACTCACTAGTCACAATAACCAAGATACAGTACAATGTCACTGTCATCCCATTGCTCATCGATTTGCTCGAGCGGGCACCAGTAATGTCTCTCACTGTGAGACTTATTGTTACTGTTTTTGGCATATCCAATATGCCATGGGTAGCTTGCCAGGCTCTCCGAGAGGGGTGGAGGAATCGAACACCGGGTCAGCTGCGTCAGAGGCAAATGCCCTACTGCTGTGCTATAGCTCCAGTCCTACAGTACAACGTAATCAACAGCAGATGAGTGGATGAAGATATGGTTTATAGACACAATAGATTCCTACCTCAATCATTAAAAAAGGTGAAATCTTACTACTTCAACATGGATGGAATTATGCCTAATAAAATAAGTCAAAAGAAAGTCATACTGTATTTTATTCACTTTTGAAATATAAATAAAGCAAACAAATACTTAAGCTGCAACAACAAAATAGTGATCATTGGAGAGAAGGGAAAAGAGGATGGAACAGAGAGGTGAGGTTTATGATGGTACTTTGCGACTGGTCATTTTGTGGTGATCCTGGTGGTACAGACAGTTATTGAGTTGAAAAACTATATACTTGAAACCCATAGAATGTTGTCAGACAAAAAATCTCATTAAACATTAAAATAAATCCCTTTTTTAAACGATGAGAGCCAACTCAGAAAAAACATCACAATTAAGAAATTGATTAGACATGTGTGCCCTTTTGAGGGATTTTTAATTTTAAATCAAAAAGGGTGAATACATAAGAGAAAGTAAAGATAAAATATGATCAAAAACAAAGAGCATAGCACTAAAGAGTGGTCAACCTTGGAAGAGAAGAATAAAAGGCTGATGAAAGAGTGCTCTTATTTGAAGAGTCCGTGGAATATGTGTTTAGGTTCCTAGAAGGTTTGAAGGCTAATGAGGGAATAATAGGGAAATGATTAAAAGAACGGGAATTACTTCAAACTAAATCCCAAGATGTTTAATAGGATACACACACACACACACACACACACACACACAACTACTATTACTACTACTACTATTACTACTGCTCCTGCTGCTGCTGCTACTACATATACAGACAGGATCAAGCAAATGCTTCCTTCAAAGACAAAACAATTTTTTTTTCCTTTTTAGATCACACCAGCAATGATCAGGGCTTACTCCTGTCTCTGCTCTCAGAATTACTCTTGGCAGTGCTTGAGGTTCTATATGGGATACTGGGTATTGAACCCGGGTCAGTCGCGTGCAAGGCAAACTCCCTACCTTCTGTACTATCACTCCAGCCCCCGGCATTTTTAACTTGCATGGATCTCAGCAGCAACTATCCCATCTGTCGTTGTAGTGCAACAGCAGTGGTAAACAATACACAAATAATGGGTATGTCTATGTTCCAATAAAACTTTATTTATAAACACAGATTTCCAGTCTGCAAACATTTATTGGCATACCTGAAACAAAATATTTTATGATTCCACTTTGTTCAGTATCTATTTTCACTTCATTTCTATTTTCACTACATTATTGTAAACTATAAGGGAATAAATGAATAGCTGTCACTTATTGGGTACTTGGCAATCAATTTGCTAAATCTTTAAAATATATACTATAGTAACTCACATGACAAAACCATGAGGTAGATATTGCTGTCTTATTTTATTGGAAAATAAACTTAGGGTCATAGAGTATGCCCAAGGACACTGGTAAGTAGTGAAACTTTTAATGAAACAAAAACAAAACTTGCCCTGCAGGCAGTTTACTAGTCTGTGTATCTTAAAAATTCTTCCCACTGAAAACTATAAAGAGGCTAAAGAAATTGCGGTGAATGTCATTCAGAAGCTCACTTCTAAATTCAACAGAAAACAAAGGATTCCTCAAAAACCAAACAACAAGGCTTGTGAAAAATGAATGGAATGTAAAAGCAAAATCCGGGAGTTCCCTAACTGGCAAGTGATAACGATATAAGCCTAGAAAACAACAGAACTAATGGCCAAATGAATTTCACTTAAGAGAATTCAACTGGCATGAGGTTCAAACCCCCAAAAGAAACTTCAGGTCCATGAATAAACCTCGTATCCTACCCTAGAAAAAGATTGGACAGGCAAAATAAATTATTTATCTCCTGCCCGAGGAAATATATCTCTATCATAGCTTCAGGTGGGTCATTTTGTCATGATGAAATGTCCCTCTTATCCCTCACAATACCCTGGGTTGAAATCTGCTTTGTTGGTACTGATTTTAGCCACACTTATTTCTTATGCTGACAGCTATTGTGCTCTGCCCTTTTTAATCCTTTACTTTCAACTCAAATTGTGTACTTATAAGCTGACAGGATGAATGACCACAAGACAAAAGGATATGAACAAAGATGAACATATATACAGAAAAGTGGAAGATACCGCTAAATAGAAGGCACACACAAGAAAGGAAGCACCCCTATATTCACTGATCAGAGAATTAATAATGTTAAATACCATGTTACTGGAAAAGTCTAAACTCAATGCAATCCCTATTAAAATTTCAATGATATTTTTCAAGGAAATAGAAAAAAAAACATTCAACATTTGCATGGAAACACAAAGACCACAAAAAAAAGAAGCATCAGTGTGTCACTTCACTTGTATCACTTGTCATCCCATTGCTTATCAATTTGCTCGAGCGAGAGCCAGTAACGTCTCCATTCGACCCTGTGCATGCTAGTGTAGGCTGTGTCTGCTCGCCCCAGGAACATGAAGAACATCAAACCATTCATTCAGGGTCTTGACGAAGAAGTCTAACCATCTAGTAGGTGGGCGGCCAGGCATTCTTTTGACTTCCCATGGAATCCAGTTGGTTATGGCTCTAGTCCAGCAGTTGTCTCCAAATTGCATTATGTGTCTAGCCCATCTGATTTTTGACGCCTTGGCAAATGAGACAACGATCAAGAATCCCTGATTCTTGATTGTTGACAGAGGTAGGAACTTCAGATTCCTTCTCTCACTTGAGTGAAACGTGATATTCCAAGCATAGCTCTTTCGATTCCTCTTTGGGAGACCTGAATAGTGTTCTCACCTTGTTTTCGTAAGGCCCAGGTCTCTGAGGCATATGTTAGTGCAGGAAGAATGGTGGAATTGAAAAGATGAGTCCAGAGCCCAAGGTTTTTCGGATTCTTAACAACTTCTTTGACACTTTTGAAGGCATTCCATGCTGCCCTCTTCCTCCTGAGCAGTTCTGGCTACAAGTCACTTGTCATGTTGAGTTCTCAACCCAGATACACATAACTGCTGGATTCAGAGATGTTTGTTCCATTGAGGGCAAATGGAATGTGAGGAACTAGTCTGTTTCTCATGAACATCGTCTTCATGAGATTTAGCTGCACTCTGACCCTTTCACACTCAGGGTTAAAGACGGCCAGCATTTATGCCACTTGGCTAATGTTTGGTGTTATTAGAACGATATCATCAGTGAAGAGGAGGTGGTATAGTTGCTGAATTTTAGCTTCACTAAAGGAAGCTTCACTCCCATTCCTTCCCATACCAGTCATCACATGACATTCTCGAGGGTGGCACTGAAGAGTTTCGGTGAAATGGTATCATCCTGCCAAACGCCTCTCTTTCCATCAATGATCAATTACTTGTAGAATGTTGAGATTCTGGTGGTTAATCCATAATACAGAACTCGGAGGATCCTGATGTATTGAATTTGAACACCCTGTTTGGCTGGGCTTTGATGACCACTTCAGTCTCAACAGAATCAAAGGCCTTCTTTAAGTCAATGAACAGTAGAGAGAGCAGCATCTTGAACTTTCGCGAAACCTCAATGAGCTTGGTCACCATGTGGACCCCTGTGTAAACTCCTTGATGGTTCACTGACTCATCATAGCAGGGGGTGGCAATGGTGCCAACCAGCGAAGAGTGAACCAACAGGTGTTGCCCAGAGATACAGGCAGATGCGCATTTGTCAGCATGCAGATTGTTACAACATGCCAGTCGACCAAAAGCTTGCATTCAGTAGACTTGGATCACCTGTAAGAACAATCAGAGGCTTCCCTAAAAGCCTCTGTCCCTTACAGAGAGCCCAGCAAGCTACCAAGGGTATCCCATCAACACAGCAGAGCCTGGGAAGCTACCCATGGCATATTCAATATGCCAAAAACAGTAACAATAATGGGCCTCATTCCCCTGGCCCTAAAAGAGCCCCCAATATAGCAGTGTTGGGAAGGATGAGCAAGAAGCTGATAAAATCTCAGGGCCAAACTAGGCTGCCAAAACGAAGAAGGACCAAAATAACTGTCTGTACTTTCAATGCACGTATGCTGGCATCGGAAGCATCCATCAAGGACCTGATGGTGCAAGTGCAGAAGATCAAATACAACATCATTGGACTGACTGAGAGGAGAAGGCATTGATCACATCATGCCACTTTCTACATTGGAGATGAACTGTTCCTTGGAACATGTGACATTAGAGGCATTGGTGGTGTTGGTGTCCTTGTCAACACAAACTTGGGCATGAGCATTGATTCGTTTGGATGCCTAACAACCTGAATCAGATGCATGCATTTGAATAAATGTGGCTCATAGCTGGCATTTTTTTATCTTTGTTGTCTACGCACCAACATCCAACTACGACAAAGAAACTGAGAAGTTCTACATGGAGCTGGAGTTCTATAAAGAAGATCACACCTTCTACAAGGTCATTGTCAGTGATTTTAATGCCAAGACAGGACCAAGAAGGTAGGATCACATCATATTCAATCAACAGTTTTGTCTGATGATGTCACTGTTGTCCCAGAATTCCAAACGGAATCAGACCACCTTCTCCTTCGTGCAAAATTCTACTTCACAGAGCGGGGGAAAGGGTTGCAAAGTTTAAGAAGAGAACTCCCAGAACAACCACCAACTGGGAGTTCTTTGGCACTATTGCAGCAATATGGGAAGATGCTGTCATTGACAACATTGACGAGGAATGTGATTGACTGGTTCAGCACCTCTATGACTGTGCAAGGAACGCCAAGAGTGAGAAAGTTACTAAAAGACACCTGTCTTCAGAAACTCTCGAGTTCATTTGCAACATGGTTTGGTGCAAGCTCCAAGCTTGCAAAGCTGTGCAGAGAAGCGATAAAGGAAGATCTCAAAAAGAGAAGAGCAGCAGTGTTGGCTGATACGGCAGAAACTGGGAAAAGTATTCGCAACACCTGCCTGTCCTTCACCAACTACAAGACCAAGATGACTTCTCCCGATATCCTGCTGGATTTATCACATCTTCCAGAAGGGCAATGGAAAAGGTTGTCCACGACTTCTACTCAGATCTCTTTGATAGCCACATCCACCTGCCCACATACCAAATTCTGCAGGATGAATATGTCATTCCCAGTGTTCTCCCTTCTGAAATCTAACATGCCATTTTGTCGGTAAGGAAGCATATAACACCTGGTCCAGAGAAGGTCAGTTGAAGAATCTGCCACCAGTACTCATCAATACATTGGCTCATCAATACTCTTCACACGCTACCTGTTTGAATGCAAGGTTCCATCCCAATGGAAAACCAGCAGAACTGTTCTTTTTTACAAGAAGGGAGACATCTACAACATCAGCAACTATTGCCTGATCTGTCTGTTGTCCATCGTCCACAAGTTGTTCACTCGAGTCTTCCTGAGTAGGATTGGCAGAACGCTAGATGAAGGACAACCACACGAGCAAGCCAGGTTCTGAAAAGGATTCAGCACAATTCCAAATAAGTGAGGAAAATAAATAAATAAAAGCAAAATTGAGGGTATCATGCTCATTGATTCCAAGCTAAACTACAAAGCAATGGCATAAATACCAGGGTGGAATTAGTACAAAAACAAATAAACTTATCAATAGAACAGAAATCCAAGAAATAGAGAGTGGAGAAATAATACAGCAGGTAGAAAACTTGGCTTGTACAGAGTCAACCCGGGTTCAATCCTCAGCATCCCATATAGTCCCCAACCCCACCAGAAGTAATCCCTGAGCATAGAGCCAAGAGTTAACCCTGAGCACTGCTGGGTGTAGAGCAAAATTTAAAATAAATAAATATATAAATGCCAGAAATAAAAAACATGTATATGAACATTTACCTTAGGACAAAGGAGCCAAGACCAAACAATGAGTAAAATAAAGTCCTTCAACACATGGTGCTAGGGAAGCCCAACAAGCATAGGCCAAGATGGGGGGTTGGCTGAGCCACAGTACGGCGGCTGCCTACAGTCAACCTGGGTTCCATTACTGGTTCCTCACATGATTCCCTGAGCACTGCCAGAAGTAACCCCTGAGCATCGATCCACAAGTTAGCCCTGAGCACTTCTGGGTGTGGTCCCAAAGCAAAACAGAACAAAAAACAATTGAACTCATTATTTAATTTCAAACACAAAAGCTTAAATGCATTAAAACTTTTTTTTTTGGCTTTTTGGGTCACACCTGGAAATGCACAGGGGTTACCTCCTGGCTTTGCACTCAGGAGTTACTCTTGGCGGTGCTCAGGGGACCATATGGGATGCTGGGAATTGAACCCGGGTCAGCTGTGTGCAAGGCAAATGCCCTACCCGCTGTGTTATTGCTCCAGCCCCAAATTCACTAAAACTTGTATATAAGACCTGTAACCTTATGATACAATAAAAAAAAATTAAGTTATATATTCTTCGACCTTGGCCTTAGAAATATAAGGAGATTTAACTTCACTGGCAAGGGAAACAAAAGCAAAAATAAACAATGACCAATACCAGATGATATCACTCATCTGTCATATGTAGGGAAACAAACAAGGGACTAGACACAATGAAATATGACAAACCCTTGGCTGGGCCCTGGATTCCAAAACAGATTACCAAAATAGGAAAGCAGGAGATTAAGTGGTGAATTAGAGTAACATAAAAACATTGCTTGTGTGTATTAGGCACTTTGGTGGTGGTTAGGTATATCAAGACCATAAAATGTAAACACTATCACAAACATGGTACCTTAACTACAACAATAAAAATGGTAAAAAATAAAAAATCAGACTACATCAAATTCTAAAGCTTTTACCCAGTGGGAGGAAAGCTAAAACAAAACCTAAAAGGCAATATACTAATTGGGAGAAGATATTTGTGCATAGTATATCTGACAAACTGCCAATATCCAAAACATATAAAGTACTCAAAAAAATGAACAACATAAAAGCAAGAAAGCCAATTTCTTTTTAAAAATCCAAAGACCTGAATAGATGCTCTTACAACAAACATATACAGATGGTCCAGAAACACATGGGAAAAAATATTCAACTTTATATGCAATTAGGGAACTTAAAAGCAAACCAAAATCACAATGAGTTACCCCTCATACCTGTGGGAGTAGCTTAGATCAAAAAAACTGGAAATAAATATTAATAAGGTTGTTGAGAAAAAGGAAATTTTATATACTGTTGGTGGGCATGTAAGTGGGTGTAACTTTTGTGGAAAAATGGAGTGCACGTTCCTTTTACAAAACTCAAAATAGAAATGCCCTATGATACAGTGTACCACCCCGAGGCATTCGCCCCAAAGATACAAAAACAGTAATTTCAAAGAATATATGCAACCCCTGTTTGTAGCAACATTATTCACAATAGTCAAAATATGAAATCAACCCAAATGCCTATCAGCAGATGGCTGAAAACAAAAGATGTGGTCTCTAAACTTGATGGAAACAACTTAGCTAATTAAAAAAGATGAAATTATGATTTCTGGTAAATGAAATGAGGAAATGAGAGACAACTGTTGGATGATTTACCTCATATAGAGAACATAAATAAGCAAAGCAAACAAAGTGGCAAAACACAACAAAAATAACTCTCAGATTCTCAGATTCTGTGAAAAATTAAGGGGTCACCCAAAATAGTATGTGGGGGGTGAGGAGAAACAGCAGGAAAGGGCAACAGTGTCACATAGGTAGAATAATAGCTCTAGACTTTTCATGGTTGGACAGAGAGTGATACACACAGAGGTGTAAAACCATACTCATGAAATGCAAGAATATTCTAAACAAAAGGCAAATTAATAAAATTTGATTTAAATTAAAATTAGGTGAATAAAAATAGAATCGACACATCAGATACCCAGAAACCCTATTCCTGGAAATGTCTTAGAATCATAAATATGTAACAGAATGTATAAAAGGAAGTTTTCTTTATGATGATAAAAATTGAAATCAAATATCCATTATTAAGAGAACAATTGAATAAATTATGGTGCAATTACATCATTCAATTCTTTGCAGCGATCAGAAGAGTGATATAGAACCACTCCAGTTGATTTGGAACTCTTTATTTGTTAGTTTAAGGTACACATCTGATGGTATTCAGGGTTGACTCCTGGATCAGTGCTCAAAGGTCACTCCTAGTGGTGCTGAGGGGGCCATACATGTTACCAGAAATCAAATGAAGGTTGGTCACATGTAAGACCTTATCCCCTGTACTATGTCTCCAACCTTGGTCTGGAACATTTTATGAAAAAGTACAATACTAATAGAGGTATGACTGGAGGGAATGATGTAATAGAGAAATAAGTTTACAGAAATATGTTCCACTGAAACAAGGACTCCCAAGGTCAGCTACTGTGTGCACAAGCTCTACAAATTATATAATAAAAATAATAATGACAGCTAAGGTTAAACCTGACAAAAATATATGCTATCCCAATTCATGTTGGACAAATTTGACTTTCTTCACTTATCTTCCCATTTGCTCCCTGTATATTCTTCACTTTTGTTTAGATTTTTCTAAAAGCAAGATTCTATTGCAGAAAGATCAATAGTTAAGATATGGGAACAACCGGTGCTTGCTGCTAAGTGATCAGTGTACTGAGATCTTGAAATAAAATTAGACAAAATCAGACATATGTGCTCTAGAAGAAACTGTTTCTTCAAATATGCGACACTGTTCTGTTGGTAATTTGATTGTGGTGACAGGTCAGTTGGGCTATAATTGGTTTTAATTAGCTTTCCTAGAGCTGTAATATTCTTTACCTACATGCAAACTGTCAAAAAAAAGGGACAAGGAAGGAGGAGGGAAGAGGAGAGAGGGAAAGAGTTTGGTTCGTTTTCCACCTTTTTCAAAATGCCACATAAATTGTTTTCAACCTGCTTACAAGCAAGTGCCCCACTTTCCCTGTAAATGAGGAGAAGGATGTCACCATGGCAGCTAGAATAAAGAAATGGTGGCTCCCTTCAGCAACAGACAATAAACTCAATTCTGCCTTCTGACCAGCAATGCATGGTTTCCAGGACCTAGGACGAAGGAAAAATCTACATCCTTCTCCAGCTTCTTCTGGTAAAATACTACTTAGACAAATTGCCAGAAACTGATTAAGTTCACACAAATAAAACAAATACAGCTAAAAATGTAAAAGCTTTAGACTGTCTATATAAACGTCATGAATTCTCCAAAATAGGAATAGTAGGACAAATACTTACTGACTAAAAATAAAATAGTGTACATATACATCTATAATATATATGTATACCCTAGACAATATTACTTTCTAATTATAAGGTGCTCCAGACAGACTGAGTCATTTCAGGAATGCCTATCTCTGAGAGGACATTTTCATTTTCAGTAAAGTCTGAGTCAGAAGTTGCTTAAGAAGCTTCAAGAGTTCTCTTGATCACTGAGATTTCAGGTCATTGGATATATTTTTTAGTGATGAGAAAAATCAACCAAGATCATTCCCAAAACCAGCCCACTCCAGGCGCACTGCTCTTTCTTCTTCTCACACATAATTACTCAGTATCTAATCAGTTCACTCAGCCAATCTCCATGTGGCAAGTGAAGACAAATTCATGGACACTCCAGTTCTTTTGCTGACTTGTGGTAAAGGCCAATAATGAGTGTGGATGAAGGGAGTTGACAGCCATCACTGTTTTCCCACACTTGCCACTTGTCCTGAAAATCTCTTTTTCGAGACTAATATACTCAGACTTCATTCTCTATCTAACTAGTGTCTTTCAGGGACAAAAAAAATCAGGGCATTGTTTTGTAGACATTAAACATATACTTGCACTGAAGGTTCTCCATGGAGAAGAAAGTACAGTGATTTTTTTTATGTAGAATAGAATATGGTGCTCTCTCTTCGATATTTATTTCAAAGCATCCACACAAATCTATTTCGTACAAAGCTTCACAATCCCCTGACATGCTCACATACTTCCAAAGATTCCAGATTTTCCCATGGGCTAATACTGAGTAAGACTAATCCTTTGCAAAATGTTATTCTTCCTCGATAGGCCCACAAATACACACAAGAACTCTCTTCCCAGTGAGCTCCATGAATTCCTTGAAACAATCCTCTTTTCCAAGGCTGCTAATTTCTTTACTATCCCAAGACTCTTCTGTAAATATTCTCAAGATTACCCAAGTTTACTGACCATCTGTGGGATCCAAACCTAAATATATTGCAAAAAAAATAGTCTATTAGGGTAGAGTAGACCATCTTGTTGTTCATTCCAGAAGTTTTATCTCCAGGAGCCAGAACAATAGTACAGTAGGTAAGTCATTTGCTCTGAGCACTGCTAGGTATAGCCCAAAACACAAACAAAAATAAAGAAAGAACAGAAAGAAACAAAAACATCTCACATATTATATCTCAAATACTGCTACCAGAAGTAATGAGATAGTTGGATAAATTATATAAGTTTTGTGTTCAGTTAAATTTTATGGTATGTTTTATGTGTAATAGAGAGCCACAGATCTTCCATGCTCTATCTTATAGATAAATTTGGGAATTTATATGCAGAACCATGTATTTAGCATGATTCTGCTTATCCCTTCTCAGATATGACACACTCCCTAAATTTACCACTGCCAAACCATATCCACAAATAAGAATCCCTTCTACTAACTACTATCTAGTATCTTGGCTACCTGCCGACATTCTGACTAAATGATTTTTCTTTAGTGCTTTCCTTCTCTCATGTTCCTCATCTCCACAGAGACTATTACCACCTCTCTTCAGTTTTTTAAGTAAAGTTAGAAGGAGGGCTAGAGAGATAATATAGGGCTTGAGGTGCTTGTCTTGCACATAACCAACCTTGGAATACCACATATGTTCTTCCCAAGGACTGCCAGGACTGATCCTGAAGTGCAGAGCCAGGAGTAAGCCCTGAGTATTATCCACGTGTGTCTCCCTATGGATAGGGGAGAAAAAATCTATAAAGCTGATATCCACAGACTGAGGACAAGCCTCATCCATGAATGAATCTGTTGAAAAAACTCAGGCATGCAGGTTTTCTGACCAAGATCTCCAGGGTCTCACGGAGTGTGGGATGGGCAATCTCCCTTCATCTCCCTGTTCTTCCGGGATCCTGATAGTCATGCCCATGAACTGCCTCTGGCACCCTATAAGCTCATTAAGTGGCCACGATCCAGAGATTCACTAATAAATTTCAGAAGAGATCAACAGCTTCAGAGATGCCTCCAGACCCCGAAGTCACTATCCAATTAAAAAGTTAAATCCAGCTATACTGTATCACCCTATTCAAAATTTTACCATTCCTGGAATGACGTCTCATACTCTACACCACTTATGTACCAGGAGTAGCACACCATATTGGATGGGATGTAAACTAAAAAGCAATCAATCTCGATTAAAAATATTAGCACCACAAGCTCAACCGATAACATGTTAGTAATCTCTTATACAAGGGTTTAATGGCTCCTGGGTGAGATACAACAATCTTCACATACTTTCCTCCAAGAAAACTTTTTTGAATCACTTTTAGCAGATTATTCATAACAAGCAACACAAAATCAATTATTTAGGGTCTGCTATTGGGGCAGGCCTGGGTGATGGATGGTAAAATTGGAAATAATGTGATGGGATTGGTGTTGAAATATGAAATGAAATAAACTGTTCATGATTAGGTTTCAGTCATACAATGTTCCAACACCCATTCCTCCACCACTGTACATTTCCCAGCACCAGTATCCCTAGTTCCCCTTCTATCACCAGCCCCCCTCAGCTGCCTCTATGGCAGGTACTTCTCTATCTTTCACTCTTTCTCTGTCTTTCTGTCTCTCCATTCCCTTCTTCTTCATCCTCCTCCTTCTGGGACATTTTGGTTTGCAATACAGACACTGAAAGGTTATCATATATATACCTTTATCTACTCTCAACACTCAGTTCTTGTCCAGTGTGATCATTTTCAACTATTATTATCATACTGGTCCCATCTCTATCTTACCTACCACAGCTGTGGTATATTCCAACCACTGATCAATCCTCCTGGTCCCTGTTTTTCCTGGTCTTAGATATTAGAGACTATATTTTAAACCTATGTGAAATGAAAGTTAAGAAACAGAGGTAAGAAGGTGCTAATCTAAAGGAACAGGATGTGAAAAGATCCTCAGATGAATTAATGAGGAGATAAGGAGATATAAGAATAGGCCAAATGGTACAGATACTTTTTGTCATGTTAGAACCTTTGGCTCCAATCCTAGTAGCAATGAGAAACTACCACAGGTCATCAAGCACTGAGAGTGACATAATCAGATTCATATCGATTTTTTAGAAGCTCATTCTGGTGTGCATTCTTGACCTGAGTTGTGTAATTCCTTTATTTTACTTTTTATTTTAGTCTACCTTGGAGATCTGCCCACATCTCAATTTGAGACATATACTCTCAGTTTTTTCCCTCAGGAGAAGCCCATGTTCTCTGTTAAATCTCTTTCTCTCTCTCCCTTTCTCTCTCTGCCCCATCTTCTATCCCTCTCTACCTCTCTCTGTCCCCCTCTCTCTCTTCCTTTCTTAATCTCTTTCTCCCTCTCTCCCCCCACTTTCTCTCTTACTCTCTCCACTAAAAACTCGTTCTGACTTCAGTGTGAAGAACAGACTTGATCTTTAAAAGGTAGAATTTGAAGAAAATTCTATTTTCATTCATAAAAATACACATTCTTCACTCTGGGTATCTTGTGTGACCCGTAGCATGATTATCCTATCACAACTTTGGAAATCAAATAAAATGTTCTTCTGTTCATCATTGCAATGTATTTCACAAATCCTTTCTTGGTAATTACTGTCATTCTGTGAGACAGACAGCAGTAAGCCTTTTAGGCTAATGAAAAGACCAAGACTCAATGTTAACGGTCCAAGTTATCTCACCCACATAGCAGAGTTAGAACCAGAGCTAAGGGTCCAGACTCCCCATCCAGCTTTGGTTGAGCTTGTTTCCCCACCAAAGACTAAACTGTTAACCAGTGTGTATTTTCATTATCTTTTCTATTAACTGGGTCTTTCTTTTCCATATCCCAGGCAGAGAAGCAAGTTAAAGGCATTGGGAACTTTATTCACTCATAGGCATCAGTCAACATTGCCTTCATTACAACACTTCGGAACTTTCATAAACAACCTGGGTCAATTTAGACACTCATTGGTCAAAAGAAGAAAACATACTTCTCAAAGTTGTAGCATTTGAAGTTCAGAGAATGGGGACTGCTCACTCACTGCTTGTGAGCTAGATGGTTTTGAAAAAATCAAAACAGACAAACAAACAAAACTCCTCAATGCGCTTCTTGCCTTGCCTTCCCCCCAGCAGGCTCTGTGATGCTCTCTGCTCAGCACAACGGGCCATTAACCATGTTGGGTCTAATGTAATGATTCATGGGGTATGTTCATTCCTCCCCATCACATTAATCACCAGCTTCTATAATATCCTGCTTGCTAAGACCAAGCAACAATGCAAAACCTCGTGACAGACCCATAGTTTAAAGGGAATTTGTTTCCTGTCCTCTTAGCACCAGAAAAACATAAGCAGATGAAAGTGAAACAAGCTGATAGACATTTTAAAGAAACCAACATGAAATACTTCTGCTTGCCCAGACAGGATGGGACCAGGAAAGTACCAGGAAAGGGTTGGGGCCCAAAAGATACTAAGGCAGAGGTGCCTGAAAGATAACATACTGAGTAGGGTGCTTGCCTTAAAAATGCAGCTGAAGTGGATTTGATCTCCAACACCCCAGATGGTCCACTATCTGGCCAAGAGTGAAGCCTGAGTGCAGAGCCAGGAGTAAGCCCTGAGTGCCACTAGGTGTGTCCCCTCACACATATACAGAGACACACAGACACACACACCACACACAAAGATAATACAGCAGATAAGAAGTTTACCTTGCGTGTTGCGGATCCTGCTTCAATCCTCTGCACCCCATATGGTATCCCAAGTCCTGCCAGGAGCCTCCTTGATTGCAGAGTCTGCAATAAGCCTCAAGTGCTGCTGGGTGTGACACCACAAACAGAAAAATATTGGGGAGGATCTAAAGAAGGGGAGAGGGTCTGATCTATCACTGTATGGGTAGAGAAATGAGGAAAGATTCTTCGAAGATTCTAAGGTGTTTGCTCCATCTTAAAAACAAAAAGAAATTTCTTCCTGGCCACATCACAGAGGCATATCCCACCCACTTAGGGCAAGGCAGTGATTCTTCCACTCTTGAAGCAGAATACTTCAACAGCAATATCTATCATCCATTGAGCATCTGCTGTTTTCTAAGGATCATGTCTGCTGACCCTAGGTAACAAGTGGTTCTACCTCCCTCTGCTCCAGATCCTGAGCTGACACACAGAATAACATAATAGGGACAAAAATGTCTCCTGCAGTTGGGATCCCAGCACTAAAACCCAGAGCCTCGGAGACGAGAGCTGGATTCCAGGGCTGCCTGGTGACATGTTGCCCCCACAAGATATTCCCTAAGCTGCTGTTAGGAGCAAGGGCATTCTAGGCTCTGGGTAAAGGAGGCCACTGTTATCACAGAGATTTATTAGGACAAGGCAAAGAAAAACACATAAACAAAGCAACGCATTCAATCATATCAGGTGTTAAGTGTTACAAAGGAAATAAAGCACATGGTAATCAAATAACAGACTCAGGCAGGAGCAATTAAGTGAAGGCAATGGCTGCTCAGTCGGTGTGGTCCAGGCGGAGCTGTGAAGTGCCCTTTGGGAATGACACTTCACAGGCTCAAAGCTATGCGAAGTCTTAGAAAGAGCACCACTTGGAGTGATGTTACAGAATTCCAAGTTTCCCTAGTAAAAGCAAGCCTTGGTCCCTTTGCAGGCTGGAAAGAGATTCCCTCGGCCATAACCTGCAGAAATAAAGCTTAACACTGAAACTCCATCCATAATAATGCCCCAAGCTCTTACTGTCTCTTGCTTAAAAGCAGAATACTTCAACAGCGATATCTATCATCCATTGAGCATCTGCTGTTTTCTAAGGATCATGATCTCAAACATGTTACTCACATTGCCCTCACTGAACCCTCAGAACTTTGAAAATTAAATCTGCCATAGACATTTCATATTTAAGGACACTTTTTCCCAAAGTAGTGGAGAAACGAGTCACACAACTAGAGAGGGAATAGCTTAAAATTTCAAGGACACCCAAAGCTCACATCTGTCTACCTGCTATATTTCTACTAGAATGTGACATCTATATGTTGAATTAAATTATGAAAAGCACACTCCTAATTCATTTTTTTTTTTGCTTTTTGGGTCACATCCAGCGATGCACAGGGGTTACTCCTGGCTCACTCAGGAATTACTCCCTGGCGGTGCTCAGGGGACCATATGGGATGCTGGGAATCGTACCCGGGTCGGCCACATGCAAGGCAAATGCCCTACTCGCTGTGCTATCGCTCCAGCCCCCACACTCCTAATTCTTACAAGTTGGTGAACAATGGAGAAAAATTACCTCTGAATATTGACTCCTTCCACTTAATATCAGGAGAAAAGTATGAGATTAAAGACTCAAACCATTTTGACAATTTCTACTTTCAAAATATAGTCATACTAAAACTGCTCACAACAGATTCCTAAGACACCGATGGAGGATAAAAACAGTAAAATGGTAAAGCAACATGTTTGATTTTTTTTTCAGTAACCCTCACTGTTGTTTCATTTTCTTTCTTAGAAAAGTGATGTCAAATATACTTGCTCTCATATTGCTGAGTAAATATATTTATGAAAAAACAACAAAACATTATGATAAGAGTTAGGGAGGGTTGAGAGGGAAACTGGGAACATTGGTGGGGAAGGTCAAACTCGTAGTGTTGGAACACCATATGCCTGAAAAAATTGTATTTGAACGACTTTGCAAATCACATTGTTTTAATAAAAATTTTTTAAGAAAGAAAAACTAAAGGCTAGTAATGGAGTTCATCATTTTTCTACTGCAACATTTTTTAAAAGTTATAAAGAACATATGGATCTAGGGAAAATCTAAGGTTGGTGGTAGTCACAGAAAGTTCAACAGGAGAACTCAATCACCACCCTGCTCACGGCTGCTCTCCACATGCTCACATTGAGCCTCCCCCATGAGTGAGTCCACAGAAAACCCAGGTATGCAGGACTTGTGATTGAAAACTCCAGGTCCAATAGAACCAAGAATGGGTGACTTTCCCCATGTCCCCCTGTTTCTGGCAACTTGTCAGTCATGCCCATAAGCTATCTCCGGCTGGTGCCAGATAATCTCATCAGCCACATGATCCAGAGACTCAATAAATCTCTAGGAAGAGAGCACAGAAGGATATTCCATAGCCAAGCAGCCAGCCCCGTGTCAGGCTGTTTCATTAAGGGCAGCTGCAGGGAGGCGGGTGAGGACTCTCCTGCCCCCACAGACCCAGCTCTGGCAGCCGGAAACCTCCAGAACTCAACCCTTTCCCTGCTCATGTTTGCTCTCCACATGCTCAGGCTGAGCCTCACCCATGAGTGAACCTATTCCTGGACCTTGTGGCTGCGATATCTCATACTTTACACCACTAATATTCCATGAGTAGCATGCCACATTTGATAGGGTTTTGTTTTGTTTTGTTTTTGTTTTTTTGCTTTTTGGGTCACACCCGGCGATGCACAGGGGTTACTCCTGGCTTTGCACTCAGGAATTACTCATGACAGTGCTCAGGGAACCATATGGGATGCTGGGAATCGAACCCGGGTAGGCTGCGTGCAAGGCAAACATCCTACCCACTGTGCTATCACTCCAGCCCCTTGATAGGGTTTAATGTAGAAGGCAACCAATATTAGGGGTAAATAAATATATTTATACAGATATATATATATATGAAAGCACACGACTCAACCTTTAATAACATGTTCCTAATCTCTTATAGAAGGGCTTAATGGCTCCTGGGAGAAATGCAACAATCTTCACACACTTTCCTGCAGGAAACCTTTTTTTAGTTATTTTTAGAGGATTATTTATAACAAATAATACAAAGTAAATTATTTCAGTTCTGCTGTGGGGACAAGGGCTGGGGTTCAGGATGGAAACATCCAAAATATGGTAGTGGGAAGGTATAATGGTGGTAGGATTGGTGCTCGAATATTAAATGTAATCAAATACTATGAGCTACTTTATAAAAATATAATTTTTTTAAATGGAAGGTCAATAGAAATAAAAATCAATTAAGTTTGTACAATGTTGCATCTACTTGGATTACTTACAATGACTTTTTGGTTACTAATGACTATGAGAAATTCAGAAATAAAGAAATCTCACTTTGCTAAATCTTAACGACATGACTCTAGTGTGTTATATTCCAGAACGCCTTTTTCTTTAGATACATGTAGATACATTCCCTGAACCAATATTCCTGAGAATCTTCACAAGAAAATGGTGGTCAGTGGTTATGTAGATGAATAATCTTTCTTGTGGCTCACTCTAGTGGATTATAAAGTATAAAAACATGCATTATTGTTATTCTTTTAAGTGCTTATGTTTAAGACCTACTCTCTCAATGCCCTTTGATCCTTTATCATCGTCATCATATGAAGAAGCCCAAGCTAGATTCAGCTGGAAACTGTGAAAGTGGAGCCGAAACAGGTCATCTATCTGAAGTTCTTCTTCCTTTCAAATAAATTTATTCACTTTTAAGGCACTGTGATTTACAGTTATTCATAATTGGGCTTCAGAGAATGTTCCAACGCCAATCCCATCACCAGTGTCAACTTCCCTCCACCAGTGTCATCAGTTTCCTCCCACCCCCATCTCTAGTACAGGCACTTTTTGAAACATTTTTAAGCACTGCTACTGAGAGCAAGCCCAAATCAGTTTGTTAACTGACCAGAAACACAAGTGAGAACCACAGAAACCAGCAAAGGAATAACTCAACTGAGCCCAGCACAAATTGCCAATTCACAAAACGGTGAAGGACTGTCATTTGAAACACAAAGTATTAGAGGGATTTATTATAAAGTAAGAGCTAACTGGACAGCTTTGGCACAGAGCTATGGAGACAAAAAACGTAAGAACAATTAAGAGCTCTTGGCTCCTATGTGGAATGCTCTTTTAAGTACCAATATTATTATTTTATCTACTATAATGTTTTAAAAATGGAACTCAAAGTTTCTGATCACAAATCCCTTTCCAGTAGAGGAAAATGCATCTGAATCTTTGATGCATAATTAGTGAAAATGTTTAAAATTATTCTTGAAGCTCAAAGAGGTGTTTACCTTGATCATACTATTATCCATTCATGGTCTAATATACTTCCCTTTGTCAAAACAAACATGGTTTCCAATTATCATAAACCAAGTAGGTGCATTACAATTTTTAAGAGGCTTCTAACCCTCACAGATGATTTTGATCCAGGGAACCTTAAAATTAATAAACTGTGAAAGGTGCATCTTCAGTCCTTGTTGGATGAAAATGAACATTAATACCCTGCTGATGAGTCATTAACACATCTCAACAGTAAGAAATAAAACAACACTGTTGCTCTCACCAGAGAGGTTCAGTTAATTAAGCTGACAGCAAGGTCAGAATGCTGGAACTTGGGTTTATGGGGAACAGCAAACCTTATAAGTTTATTAAATAATATTTCCATCAGCTATAGGAAAAAAATTTAATGGCAAGCGAAAGAGCAAAGTGGGAGTTACCAAGGAAGTGGGAGGAAATATCAGCTCAGGAAGTCATCCCAGAAATGTCTTTTCTCCCTGTACACACTGTGAAAACATAATTCCCAACTCATTAGGGAAGCTAAGGTATGAGTGGAGAGAAATACTAATTATGCATTAGCTCAGTTAGCTAAATTCAGATGGGGTAATATCACATGGACTCATGGAATAAGCCATCAAATTTTAAATTCCAGGGAGACTACTGTAAATGGCTTTTAAAGAAGCAAGCCAGTTCTCTTTCTCCAAAAACCACAAAGTGAAGCTGGGAATTATACAGCTGAACAGAATGGCAAAATTCATCTAGTGAAGTTGATCACCAGGAAGTAAAATCTGCAGAAATTAAGGGTAAAGCTGATGTGCTCTCAAAGCCAGGGCCAGAACAGCCTCATTACTATAATATAAAAATAATGAGAGAATATGCAAGGGTAAATTAAGTAAAAACTGGGAATTAAATTTAAAAAACTAATTTGAGAAGACAAAAAATTAACCATTAAGTATTCATAGGTATTGATGAAACCACTCTGTTGTTACAAATTACTTTATCCATTCTACTATCTATGGGCATGGCTTCCATTTTGTGGTATTGTGAGCACTGCTACTCTAAGCTATCTCGGACATGGCTCCTGGACACAAGTTCAAGAGTTATTTGGGGTTGTGATTCTCATTAAAAATCACCTAAAGAATTTTTGCTTTAAAGATACCTTTGGCTTCAATGTTGTGGAGGGTTTTGCCGACCTTGTCTTCAATGTACCTTAGGGATTCTGGTCTGATGTTGAGGTCTTTAATCCATTTTGATCTGACTTTTGTGCATGGTGATAGGTGGAGGTCGAAGCCCATATTTTTGCATGTAGCCGTCCAGTTTTGCCAGCACAATTTGTTAAACATGCTTTCCTTGCTCCACTTCACATTTCTTACTCCCTTATCAAAGATTAGATGATCATATATTTGGGGGTGTGTGTCAGAGTATTCAACCCTGTTCCATTGGTCTGCAGGTCTGCCTTTGTTCCAGTACCATGCTGTTTTAATGACTACCGCTTTGTAGTAGAGTTGGAAGTTGGGGAGGTTGATTCCTCCCATTTTCTTTTTCCCAAGTATTGCTTTAGCTATTCATGGGGCTTATTGTTCCATATGAATTTCAGGAGCGCTTGCTCCATTTCTTTGAAGAATGTCAAGGGTATCCTTATAGGGATTGCATTGAATTTGTACAATGCTTTGGGGAGAATTGCCATTTTGACACGCCACTGGCCAAGCAAGTAAAATCAGAGATAAATAAATGGGACTATCTCAAACTAAGAAGCTTCTGCACCTCAAAAGAAACAGTCACCAAAATACAAAGACAATCTACAGAATAGTAAAGGATATTTACACAGTACCCATCAATAAAGGATTGATAACAAGGATATACACTGGTTGAACTTCACAAGATGAAAACTGCCAACCCAATCAAAAAATGAGGTGATGAAATGAACAGAAACTTTCCCAAAGAAGAAATCCGAATGGCTGACACATGAGAAAATGTTCCACATCACTAATCATCAGGGAGATGCAGATCAAAACAACAATGAGATACCATCTCACACCACAGAGACTGGCCCACATCCCCAAAAACAAAAGCAACCGGTGTTGGCATGGATGTGGGGAGAAAGGGACTCTCCTTCACTGCCGGTGGGAATGCCGACTGGTCCAGCCCTTTTGGAAAACAATATGGACGATTCTTAATAAATTAGAAGTTGAGCTTCCATTTGACCCAGCAATACCACTCCTGAGAATATATCCCAGAGAGGCAAAAAGGTACAGTAGAGATGGCATCTGCATTTCTATGTTCATTGCAGCACTGTTTACAATAGCCACAATATGGAAAAAACCAGAGTGCCCAAAAACAGATGACTGGCTAAAGAAACTCTGGTATATCTACACAATGGAATACTACGTAGCTGTCAGAAAACATGAAGTCATGAAATTTGCATATAAGTGGATCAACATGGAAAGTATGTTGAGTGAAATGAGTCAGAAAGAAAGAGACAGACATAGAAAGATTGCTCTCATATGTGGAATATAAAGTAGCTGAGAGGTACAAGCTTACAATGTTGTAATTTCTGACAGATATTTCTCTGGACTTAGTTACTAAAATACTAAAATACAGAAATCCAAAACCGTGTGGCTGCTAGTGTGGCCTCTTGACCTCATATCTCTTCATTCTCGGCAATGGAAAACAAATTATCAAATGCTTTCTTTTCAGCAGATCGAACTTTAGGGAGGAGGAACTCCAAATCAATAATAGTGAGTTTTTTGTTGAAATATTGAATGTAATTAAAGTAAAGTGAAAGTAAAGTGAAATTTACCAGTTACACATGCGGGGTGGGTGGCTGGGGAAGTGGGGGGAAGGGGGGATGTATACTGTGATTCTTGGTAGTGGAATATGTGCACTGGTGAAGGGATGGGTGTTCAAGCATTGTATAACTGAGACTTAAACCTGAAAGCTTTGTAACTTTCCACATGGTGATTCAATAAAAAAATAAATTAATAGAAATTAATAAAAAATAAAAATAAATTTAAAAAATTAATAAAAATAAATTAATTAATTAATTAAAATGTCATTTTCTTTTCTCATGACAGTAACTTTTAAAGGTATGTCTTTATAGAGTGTCCTGTAGGAAGCATGAAGAGTATCCTATGTTGGAAGCATTTTGAATTGCTTCCTAGAGTTGTTTATTTTTTCTTCTCCCCAACATTTTGTGAAATGAAAATTAAGTATAGAAACTAGGTTAGGTCAATGTGATTCTATTTAGTGGGAACTTCTCCTCTTATGAATGCTAAGATCCTATTCCACCATGAGACCCTTGATGTCAGGGTTCTCTCTCTCTAAGTGGTACTAAGTTTGGTTACTGGATTGAGACAGAAATGGCACTATCTCCCTAAGGTATAGTTTTCTTAGCCAAAATTAAGACTTCAGCAATTTTAAGCACCTTTGAGCATGAATGACTCTCAAATTGATTTCTCAAACTTGTCTCTGATGCCATGGACAAAGTTGCAGATTTTTCATGACTGCAAAAATAAATAAATAAATAAATAAATAAATAGAAAAGAAATCCATGAACATACACAGTGATAGTCCCAGGGTACTCCTTCCTCATTCCAAGCTCAAAATATCAATTATGACATTTTTAACGATCTGCTTTGTGCTAACTATACTTTATCTCATTTATTTCTCAAATTGATATGATGTTAATGCCCAAAATTAGGGAGAGAGTATGGGAGAATTTGTCTGCAATAGAGGCAGGGGGAGGTTTGGGATGGGGGTGGGATACTGGGGACATTGGTGGTAGAAAATGTGCACTGGTGGAGGGATGGGTGTTCAATCATTGTATTACTGAAACTCAAACATAAAAGCTTTGTAACTGTATCTCAGGGTGATTCAATTTTAAAAAGTGATATGATTTATCATTACACATATGAATTTCAATGGGGAAAACTAAGAATCAAGTCACAAGTTTACAATGTAAAGGTAACATTTTCCTAACTCAAATTCAAGTTTACATGATTAAAAGTGTCTTTTTATGGCCCAAATGCTGGTTTCCCTGTAAGGCCTAAAACCCTAAGTGAAAAAGATCAATCTATCTTTCATGTCCACTTGGTTCAAATATCTCTTTGACCCTTTCTGAAACTATTCTCATCCAATATTAAGCCATTTTGACTCTCTCTCTCTCTCTCAGTGAACTGAATATTCTACAGAAGATTAAATATTCTTAGATGAGCTGTTTACAACTCAGAAAGGTTAAGTAAATGATGGAATGCTTGAATAAATTAAAGACAATGCTTAAAAAGCAATGGGGTGACTTGTGTTGAGCAATATGGCTTTTATTGAAACTCAGTTGTTGAGGGTACTATGGAATTTTTACACATACACACACAAAACAAAACAAGCAACATGGAGCAACCCTAAATAGAGGAATGTTTTCAAAATCAATTTTTGAGTTTAACCCTGTTTGAAATATCACAATAATCATGACAAACATTGTCACCGTCCCTGTCATCCCATTGCTCATTAATTTGCTCGAGCGGGCACCAGTAATGTCTCCATTGTGAGATTTGTTGTTTGGCATATCGGATGCGCCATGGGTAGCTTGCCAGGCTCTGCCGTGTGGGCGAGATACTCTCGGTAGCTTGCCGGACTCTCCGAGAGGGTCAAAGGAATCTGTGCTATCGCTCCAGTCCATGGCAAACATTAGTTGGGCAATTTCATATCAAGGGCATTAGCTACTCTTATTAGCAGTCTGGCCCTTGCTCTTTCTACCTGCAAAATGGCAATTCATTTAGAATTTAACTCCTGGATAATTATAAAGATGATTAGAAATGATAGGGAAAGGCCCTGAGCACAGAAATGATGCCACGCCAAAAAAAAAAAAATTAACCTCTAAAAGTTAGTTTCATAACAGTGAAAATAGAAGTTCAATAATCAATCTGTTATAATTCAAATCCCAGCCTTGTCAGTGGAATGAATGGGGACAAAGTTTTAACCTGTAATTAAAAATTACCAAGAGTTCCTGTATCATGTTAATTTTGCCTATGCAAAGGGCTTCGACAGACACCTCTGATTAATTCCCTGAAAAGCTAGTTAATAGTTTTAAATTATTTCCTTCCATTTCCTCCACTGACGCTTCAGTTGATCCACTACTTTGTTTATTAGCATTTTGGATTATCCAAATTCATATATTCCCTTCCTTTTAACTTCACTCCCATCTTTGACAATTACTTGATTTAGTCTTCCTTGATGATTACATCTGTTCAACTAACTTCTCACTTAAAATTCAGATGCTGAGGAAGTCAGAATTATTCTGATCTCTTATTTCCAAAAAAATCCTATGTAAGAAATTCGAAACGAATGATCTAAGGTTATTCTACTAGTGAATAAAACATCTGGCCAAAGATCTAAATTTATTATTCCCTGAGTTCAATCATTTCCTGATAGTGTGCCTCTTCAGAGTGCTCCAGAATCTCATCTTCCTAAAATGAAGTTCCTCGTCTGTCTCTCAGAATGCAATGCTTCAATTGCCTCTTATAGATTAGGCAGAGTCTAGTTAATCCACAAAATAATCTAGCGATAGCAATAGCACAACAGGCATTTGCCTTGCACTTGGCCAACCTGGGTTCAATTCCTCCATCCCTCTCGGACAGCCCAGCAAGCTACCGAGAGTATCTCACCTTCATGGCAGAGCCTGGCAAGCTACCTGTGAAATATTGGATATGCCAAAAACAGTAACAATAAGTGTCACAATGGAGACGTTACTGGTGCCCACTCGAGCAAATCGAACAACGGGATGACAGTGACAGTGATATAAAACCTTAAAGTATAAAGTATTATAGGCTAACCCAGAGTCTGGGCTTAGTAATGGAGAATCCATAGTACATCAAGAATTTATCAATCATTTTAGTTTAATGTAGTCCCATTTGTTGATCTCTGTTTTTACTAGATTGCTTAGTTCCGTGTCACGTTTGAAGATACCTTTATCTTCAATATCGTGGAGGGTTTTGCCGACCTTGTCTTCAATGTACCTTATGGTTTGTGGTCTAATGTTGAGGTCTTTAATCCATTTTGATCTGACTTTTGTGCATGGTGTCAGGTCAAGGTCTAAACCCATTTTTTTGCATGTGGTTGTCCAGTTTTGCCAGCACCATTTGTTAAAGAGGCTTTCCTTGCTCCACTTCACATCTCTTGCTCCCTTATCAAAGATTAGATGATCATACATTTGGGGTTGTGTGTAGGGATATTCCACCCTGTTCCATTGGTCTACGGCTCTGCCTTTGTTCCAGTACCATGCTGTTTTAATTGTTACTGCACCGCAAGATATACAGTGACCAGAATACAAAGACTATCCACAGAATGGGAAAGGATATTTACACAATACCCATCAGATAAGGGGTTGATATCAATGGTATATAAAGCACTGGTTGAACTCTACAAAAAGAAAACATCCAACCCCATCAAAAAATGGGGCGAAGAAATGAACAGAAACTTTACCAAGGAAGAAATATGAATGGCCAAAAGGCACATGAAAAAGTGCTCTGCATCACTAATCATCAGAGAGATGCAGATCAAAACAACCATGAGATACCACCTCACACCACAGAGACTGGCACACATCCAAAAGAACAAAAGCAACCGCTGTTGGAGAGGATGTGGGGAGAAAGGGACCCTTCTACACTGCTGGTGGGAATGCCGGCTAGTTCAGCCCTTTTGGAAAACAGTATGGACGATTCTCAGAAAACTAGAGGTTGAGCTCCCATTTGACCCAGCAATACCACTGCTGGGAATATATCCCAGAGAGGCAAAAAAGTACAATCGAAACAACATCTGCACATGTATGTTCATCGCAGCACTGTTTACAATAGCCAGAATCTGGAAAAAACCCGAATGCCCCAAAACGGATGACTGGTTGAGGAAACTTTGGTACATCTATACAATGGAATACTATGCAGCTGTTAGAAAAAAGGAAGTCAAGAATTTTGTAGTTAAGTGGATGGGCATGAAAAGTTTCATGCTGAGTGAAATGAGTCAGAAAGAGAGAGACAGACATAGAAAGACTGCACTCATCTATGGTATATAGAATATCAGAGTGGGAGACTAATACCCAAGAACTGTAGAAATAAGTACCAGGAGGTTGACCCCATGGCTTCGCGGCTGGCCTCACGTTCCGGGGAAAGGGCAACTCAGAGAAGCGATCACCAACTACATTGTAGTTGAAGGCCATGTGGGGGAAGGGAGTTGCGGGCTGAATGAGGGCTAGAGACTGAGCACAGCGGCCACTGAACACCTTTATTGCAAACCACAACAGCTAATTAGAGAGAGAGAACAGAAGGGAATGCCCTGCCACAGTGGCAGGGTGGGGTGGGGGGGAGATGGGATTGGGGAGGGTGGGAGGGACGCCGGGTTTACGGGTGGTGGAGAATGGGCACTGGTGAAGGGATGGGTTCCCGAACTTTGTATGAGGGAAGTATAAGCACAAAAGTGTATAAATCTGTAACTGTACCCTCACGGTGATTCTCTAATTAAAAATAAATAAATTATAAAAATAAAAAATAAAAAAGAAAGAATTTATCAATCATTTTGCTAGAAATGACTACTCTGGACAAGAACTGAGTGCTAAAAGTAGGTAAAGGGACAAACATGATGACCTTTCATTATCTGTATTGAAAACCAGAATATCCAAAAGAAGAGAGACAGAGAGAGGGAGAGAAGGAGATAGAGTGAGAATGAGAGAGACAGAGAGATGGAGGTAGAGAGAGGCAGACTGGGGTGTGGGGGTGGGGGGGGTGGGAGGGAAACTGAGGACATTAGTGGTGGGAAACATAAACGGGTGTTGGAACATTGAATGACTAGAACCCAATCATGAACAACTTTGTTACTGTGTATCTCACTGTGATTCAATTTAAAAAAGAACTTATCAATTTTTTCGGTATTTGGCCTACTTGTTATTGTTAACTCAAATAAAAGCACATCAAGATATAGAGCTCTATAAAATATTTTAAAGAGAAAAATACTAAATTTGTTATTTTGTGCAGTATTTCACACAAAGAATATATATATATAAAACATACATTAGTGTCAAAGATATAATTATAAAATTAATCACGGCATCCATAATTCTATTTAAGAAACACAATGTTACAGATAAAATTTAAGCTAGGTGCCCTTTGTCAGTCTAATTTCTATAGAAATTTTGCTAGGTCTATGTATTATAAGAGTAATTATACTTAATTCCTACAATACTCCTTCCAAAAATGCTGTCTCTCAATATTATGCTTCTATTCCTTTCATAAAAGTGTGTGTCCCTCACAATATATCATTTAGCTTTGCAGAGTTAGAACTATACACCAGTAAATGGAACCATTCTTTAGTGTTAAATACTGCCTTTATAAATTTCATCAGATTCAGTATGCAGTTGTAGTTATGTTGTTGTTGTTGTTTACCATTGCATGAAAAACATGCATTGTCCATTTAAGGAACTTTCAATAAATGTTTATAGTTTTACTTTAACAAACACAGCTACCCATATGCTTCTTTAGGAGTGTGAGAACTTCTTGAGGGTTTAGTATTAAGTTATAAAGAATTAATTATAATTCATTCCTTATAATTAAGAAATTAAGAAATTGAGTCTAGGGAACTGTGTTACATAGCTAGATAATGATGATGCCACAAGTTTAGTAACACAAAATACAAACTATTTTTTTGGGGGGTCACACCCGGCGATGCACAGGGGTTACTCCTGGCTCTGTACTCAGGAATTACTCCTGGCGGTGCTCAGGTGCTCATATGGGATGCTGGGAATCGAACCTGGGTCAGCCGCATGCAAGACAAATGCCCTACCCACTATGCTATCGCTCCAGCCTCCAAAAGACATACATTTATTATCTCAGTTTCCAAGGTCATGAATCTCCTCTATCACACATAAAGTATTTTTTTTCTCTTGACTTTAATATCTACCAATATCTTGTATTGTAGAGCTTCATAATGACTTTGTATATCAGGTAAGATTATCACCTTTTTATTCCTAAAATAATTGTTACTCTTAAGATTTGTCTTGGTGGGGCTGGAGCGATAGCACAGCGGGTAGGGCGTTTGCCTTGCATGCGGCCGACCCAGGTTCAAATCCCAGCATCCCATATGGTCCCCTGAGCACTGCCAGGGGTGATTCCTGAGTGCATGAGCCAGGAGTGACCCCTGTGCATTGCTGGGTGTGACCCAAAAAGCAAAAAGAAAAAAAAAAAGATTTGTCTTGGTGACTTTTTAAAATGTTATTAGTTTACTGACTTTATTATAGTTCCTCCCAACAGAACTCTTCTGAAGATTTTTATTGAAATTCCATTGTTTGTCAGATTAACATGATAAAAAATTGAGTTATTAAGTGTTATATGTTTGCTTTTTAAAAAAATTTTATTAGTGAATCACCATGAGGTACAGTTACAGACTTACAAATTTTTATGCTTGCATTTCAGTAATACAATGATCAAGTACCCATCCCTCCACCAGTGCCCATTCTCCACCACCAATGATCCAAGTATCCCTCCCACCACCACCATCCCACCCCACCCCGCCAATGTGGCAGGGCATTCCCTTTTGTTCTCTCTCTTCTTTTGGGTGTTGTGGTTTTCAATGCTCCAGAAAATCAAGTATCTTGAAATCAATTGAACTAAGGAAGTAAAGGACCTTTACAAAGAAAACTACAAAACGCTACTCCACAAAATAAAAGAGGAAATGGAAACATATCCCCTGCTCATGGATTGGGAGAATTCACGAATCACAAATCACGAAATCTCGTTAATCGTCGATTTCTCGAGCGGGCTCCGTAACCTCTCCATTCGTCCTTTCCCTGAGATCTTAGAAGTCTCTCTCCACTCCCAATGATGTCACACTGGGGGCTCTTTTAGGGTCAGGGGAATGAGATCCAGCTTGTTACTGGATTTAGCATATGAATACACCATGGGAAGCTTGCAAGGCTGTCCCCTGTGGGAAGGAAACTCTCAGAAGCTTGCCAGTTTCTCCCAGAGGGAGGAAGCAGGCTACAAGATATGGCTTCTGGGAGCTTGCTTTTAAGTCTCTGGATGTTGGCTGTTGATGGGATTACACACACCTGGGTTCCTCGGCTGGTACCTTCATGCGTGAGGCCTGTCCGATGGTGTGGAGAGGGGCCTTGAGCATGGCTGTGGCTAGGTTCCAGTGGTCTTTGGCCATCGGGAGTTCTGCTCGGGGCAAGGAGGGAAGCTGGAGCCCATCCCCTCCGAGGGGCCCCGAGGAAGACAGCCAGGCGAGTGGGCAAGAGACTCTCTGCCTGGGAGAATTAACATTGTCAAAATGGCAATACTCCCCAAAGCATTATACAGATTCAATGCAATCCTTATAAGGATACCCATGCAATTCTTCAAAGAAATGCAGCAAACAGTCCTGAAATTCATATGGAGCAACAAACCCCCACGAATATCTAAATAAATTCTTGGGAAAAAGAAGATAGGAGGCATCACCCTCCCCAACCTCAAACCCTACTACAAAGTGGTAGTAATTAAAAGAGCATGGTACTGGAACAAAGGCAGAGCTGCAGACCAACGAAACAGGATGGAATATCCTTACACTATATCACTTTATCACTATATCACTGTTATCCCGTTGTTCATTGATGTGCTCGAGCAGGCGCCAATAACATCTCCATTCATCCTAGCCCTGAGATTTTAGCAGCCTCTCTTTACTCTTCCTTCCCAACAAGAGGTCTTATTGACCTCTTATTATCCTTACACACAATCCTAAGTATGTAAACATCTAATCTTTGTTTGCCACTGTTTTAACTGTCCTAATTCATTTATTGTTGAGTATTGCCTTGTAATTCAGATACCACAGATAAAAAAATAATAACAAGACCCAGTGAGAGATAACACATGCTTATGGAACCCTATTAAGAACACTTAATTGTTAAGTGATCTTAGTGAGGATTCAATTACAAGCATCCTGATTTCAGAATCTCTATTAATACCTTTGCAAAGGCTACCTTTTGTAGGATAACATTGGTTTGTCTTTCCTGCCTGGCCACTAGGAGCTTGTGTTTGTTGACTGCCCGACAACATGTCAATTACCTTTGTCTCTTGATCAGACTCTGACTTGTAAATATTGTCTTTCTATTCTCCTTAGTGTCCTTTGCATGGTTATTATTTCAGAGCAGTTGCTTTCTGTATGGATACAGGAAGTCAGTTAGCAAGACAAGCCTGTGGCTTGAGAGTTGATTGACTCCAGATAATATACCTCCTGGACATCTGCTTTCTCAACTTAAGCTTCAGTTGCCCTTATTTCCTAGATCCCTAAAAGCAGGGTCCTGATGAAGGACTGGATGGACCCAGGGCAACTGGTGAGCTATAAGCTACCCTGGCATCGAAATGGGCCTGGCCAAAGAGCCCTAATGCTTAATTACAAGGTAAGAGCTTGGTCATGGACAAATTTTGTCAGGATCCAAAAGTAATAACTAGGTTTGGACCCTGCTGGGGTTAGAAATGATTGATCCAGCCTGAGCACTGTAGTCTGAGTCTGTGGTGAGATGTCTACATGCCTAAAAGTGTCTATTACTGTATCCATACAGAATGGTAGATATTAGGAAGAACTAAAGATGTTAAATAAGTTGCAGGTCTAAGGAGAGGAGAAACACACCTTAAGGGCTGTTTTGCCCTTGTGGGCTGCAGGTGGTCGGGAAGTCTGGAAAAACGTTTTTGATCACACTTCTCATGTGGGGTGGGGGGGCCATGATTGAAGAGTCGTGGTGAGAGGATAAAAAGAGTGGCTGCAGGGAGAAAGGATTGATTGTTGTGCAGAATTGATTGATTGAGTGAGTGACTGAAAGTTGCTGCAGGGGGATTGAAGGAGAGACAGGAGAAGGAGAGACAGCAAAGAGATAGAGAGAGAGACACACAGAGAGAAGGTTGAGAGAGCTGGGAGAGACAAGAGATTGAATAAATGGCAACTACTCAGCAACCAGCTTGGCCCTCGTTCTTCCTTCGTCCATCCAAGACAACAGCCATCCCGCGTGGAGAAGCAGCTTGAGAGCACCGGACTCTTGTGGCGGGAGGGAGCCGCCTGGAGAGCCAGAGAACAGCTTTGACGTGCAATTCCCACGCACGCATGAGGTTGGGAATTTCACAGCTCCTTGAGAGCTCGTGAGATTTACACAACCTTTATTAATTTCCTAGGTCTGGCACAACAACATACCAAAACCTGGGTGTCCTAGAATAAGACAAATACATGTCTCACAATTCTAGACACTAGAAGTCCAAACCAAGATGTCACCAAAACCATGAATTTTGGGGAGGGAAGTATCCAACCTGTCCCCTTTCAGATTGTGGTAGTTCAGACACTTTTTGAATGATAGCATTAAAATTCCTACATCTACCTCTATTTTCACATTAACTTTCCTTAGTCCATCTCTATTTCTGTACCTAAGTGCCACATTATTAATGGACTGGGTTTTTGTTCTCATTGTTTTGTGGGGTTTTTTTTGGCTTTTTGGGTCATAACTGGTGATGCTCAGGGGTTACTCCTGGCTCTGCACTCAGGAATTACTCCTGGTGGTTCTCAGAGAACCATATGGGATGCCAGGGATCGAACCTGGATTGACTGTATGCAAGGCAAATGTCCTATCCATTGTACTATGCCTCAGGCCCCACCCCTTTAGTTATAAGGACACCAAATTTGCCACAAATCATTACTTTTCTCATGCTTCTTGAAGTATCCTAATATAAAGTATATAATAACTCTTGGGATCCTTGTCTGGGTGCTCAACTGTATATCTCAAGAGACTTTTTAAAAATCAATAAATTGTCCTATTGCAGTTTTCAAGCTAAATCAACCCATCAAAACTTCCCCCACACTACTTGAAGCTCACGTTTTAACTTTAATAAAATGATTAATATATCATAGTAAAATTAGTTTACAATGATATGATTGTTTATGTATTTTGGGGTAGAGTACCATCATGCCATATCTGCCACCAAAATGGCAATAACATCCCACAAGAGCCCCAAGGACATTACAGGCTTGTTTTCATTGAACAGTCTTTTCCTTCGCTTGGTTTTTTTATATGTCACATATGTGTGCAATAACTCAGCATTTGTCTTCTGCCTTCTGAATTACTTTGCATGACATTCCCTTCCATCCAGGTTGTAGCAAAAAGAAGACTCCACAGACAGAGGAGTGGATAAGGAACAGTACTCAGCTCAAATAGCAGTTTCAATGGCCCTGCTCAGGGGCATAACTCTGTAGGCTGCCTTGGGGTAAAAGATCTAACTTTGGACTCAGTGGCTTTCTGAAGCTGTGGAAGTTCTACAAACATTGCTATCTGCCAGTTGTCCACTTACAGCACATTTGCAAGTAGGACAAGGATCACTTGTATCACTTGTCATCCCATTGATCTTCGATTTGCTCAAGCAGGTGCCAGTAAAGTCTCCATTCATTCCTGTTGCATGATTGTGTAGCCCAATGGTATCTGCTCACTCCAGGAACACGAAGAGCCTCGACCTGTTCGTTCAGGGTTTTGACGAAGAAGTCTGACCATCTAGTAGGTGGGTGGCCATGTGGTCTTTTGACGTCCCGAGGATTCCAGTCAGTAACAGCTTTAGTCCAGCGGTCTTCTCTAAATTGCATTACGTGTCTGGCCCATCTGATTTTCAACACCTTGACAAATGAGACAGCTTTCCTGATTCTTGATCACCGATGGAGGTCGGAACTCCAGATTCCTTCTCTCACTTGAGTGAAATGTGATATTTCAAGCATAGCTCTTTCAGTTCCTCTTTAGGATACCTGAATAGCGTTCTTGTCCTGTTTTCATAGGGCCCAGGTCGCTGAGGTGTATGTTAGTGCAGGAAGAATGGTGGAGTCGAAAAGATGTGCCCAGAGCCAGAGGTTCTTTGTCCTCTTAACAACTTCTTTGATGCTCAAAGGTGTTCCATCCTGCTCTCTTCCTCCTGCGCAGTTCTAGCACCAAGTCATTCCTCATGTTGAGTTTTCGACCCAGGTACACATAGCTGCTGCATTCAGAGATGTTCGTTCCATTGAGAGCAAATGGAACATCAGGGACTAGCTCGTTTTTCATGAACATTGTCTTGGTGATATTCAGCTGCAGTCTGACCTTTCCACACTCATGGTCGAAATCAGCCACCATTTGTGCTGCTTGGTTAATGTTTGGAGTTATTAGAACAATGTCACCAGCGAAGTGGAGGTGGTATAATTGCCGATCGTCTATCTTCCCATTCCTTCCCATTCCAGTCATTGTATGACGTTCTCGAGGGTGGCACTGAAGTGTTTGGGTGAAATGGTATCACCCTACCGAACCCCTCTCTTTATGTCAATGATCACTTCCTTGTAGAATGGTGAGATCCTGGTGGTGAATCCATAATACAGCTCTCGAAAGATCTTCATGTACTGAGTTTGAACGCCCTGTTTGGCTAGGGCTTTGATCACTGCTTCAGTCTCAACAGAATCAAAGGCTTTCTTTAAATCGATGAACGTTAGACAGAGCACCATCCTGAACTCTCAAGAAACTTCAGTGAGCTTGGTCACCGTGTGGATATGGTCAATCGTGCTGAATCCTTTTCGGAACCCAGCTTGCTTGCATAGTTGTCCTTCATCTAGTGTTCTGCCTATTCTATTCAGGATGACTCGACTGAACAACTTCTAGATGACGGACAACAGGCAGATTGGGTGATAGTTGCCAATGTTGTGGATGTCTCCCTTCTTGTATAACAGAACGGTCCTGCTAGTTTTCCATTGGGATGGAACCTTGCAGGTAGCGTGTGAAGAGCCGAGCCAGTGTATTGATGAGTACTGGCAGCAGATTCTTCAGGTGTTCAGTCTGACCTTGTCTGGACCGGGCGCTGTACGCGTCTTCACTGACGAAATGGCGTGTCAGATTTGAGAAGGGGGGATGCTGGGAATGACATATCCATCCTGTGGAATTTGGTATGAGGGCAGGTGGACATGGCTGTGGAAGAGATTTGAGTAGAAGTCGTGAATAATCCTCTCTATTGCCCTTCTGGAAGATGTGATAGATCCATCAGGACATCAGAGGGCAGTCATCTTGGTCTTGTGGTTGGCGAAGGATAGGCGAGTATTGCGAATACTTTTCCTGGCTTCTGCAACATCAGCCAACACTGCTGATCTTCTCTCTTTGAGGTCTTCCTTTATTGTTTCTCTGCATAGCTTTGCGAGCTCGAACGTTAGCTTGTGATTGCCTGAGGCTCGTGCCAAACCACGTAGGTGATTGAGCTTGAGAGTTTCCGAAGGCAGGCGTCTGTTTGTGGCTTTCCCACTTACAGCATTCCTAGTGCAGTTATAGAGGTGCTGAACCAATTGGTCGTATTCCTCATCAATGTTGTCAATGATGGTATCTTCCCACATTGCCGAAATAGTGCCAAAGAGCTCCCAGTTGGTGGTCATTCTTTGAGTTCTCTTCTTAAACTTAAACTTTCGAGTCCTTTCTCTCTGCTCTGTGAAGTAGAATTTTGCACGAAGGAGACGGTGGTCCAATCCCGTTCGGAATTTTGGGACAACAGCCACATTGGTTAGGCAAAATCGTCAATTGAATATGATGTGGTCAATTTTGTTGTGGAACTGTCGACCAGGAGATACCCATGTCCAACATTTAGATTCGGCCTTCTAGAACTATGAGTTAACATGGATGGTCTTGGTTGACATTATGAGCTCAGTCTCTCACCCTGTTTGTTGCATTCTAGGGCATGGGTCCCAATGTGGAGTTCTTCAGATCACCTTCTCGGTCCTATCTTGGCATTGAAATCACCAAAAATGATCTTGTAGAAAGTGTGGCCTTCTTTATAGAACTTCTCCAGCTCCATGTAGAATTTCTCAATTTCTTCTTCATCGTAGTTGGATGTTGCTGCATAGACGATGAAAATAGAAACTGCCACTATTGATTACTATTCAAGCGTAATCATCCAATTCGGAATCAATGTTCATGGCCAAGTTCATGTTGACAATGACACCACTACCACAGACGCCTCTGTTGTCATATGTTCCAAGGAACAGTTCTTCTCCAGTGTCGAAAATGGCATGATGTGATTGATGCCTTCTTTTCTCGGTCAGACCAATGGATGTTGTACTTGATCTTCTATGCTTGCACTATCAGGTCCTCGATGGATGCTTTCAATACCAGCGTACGTGCATTGAAGGAACAATCATCTTAGTCCTTCTTTGTTTTGACAGTCTAGTTCGTCCCTGAGATTTTATCAGCCTCTCCTTGGTCATCCTTCTTAACGCTGCCATATTGGGGGCTCTTTCAGAGTTGGGGGAATGAGGTCCATCGTTGTTATGGTTCCTGGCATATCGAATACACCACGGGTAGCTTGCCAGGGCCTGCCGTGCAGGCGGGATACTCTTGGTAGCTTGCCAGGCTCTCTGTGAGGGATGGAGGCTTTTAGGGTGGCCTCTAATTGCCCTTACAGGTGTTCCCATGGTTCACACCATATTTGAACTTCATCAAATATGGTGCAGTAATTATGGAAAGTGGTTATTAAGTGTCTTATGAAGTGACCTGGAGCGTGGTGGTGGCTGGGTAGTGGAGGCAGTGGAGGTCGGCCGATGAGATATTTATCTGGCTCTGGTAGGGTGGGGTCGTCTGGGTATGATCCCCAGGGTGCTGGGGGTTGAGGGAAGCAGGCAGAGGATCTCTGTTTCTGGCCCTGTTGAGCCTGAAGTCCAAGGTCATGAAGCTCTGCCTTACCTGGTTCTGTGGGGCTTCACTCGTACGTGATGCTAGGCCTGAGTATCCGGAAAGCGGCCTGGAGCGTGCGGTGGCTGGGTAGTGGAGGTAATGGATGTCAGCCGATGAGGTATTTTACCCAATGAGGGACAAGGGTAGCTTCTGAAAAGAAAGATCTGGGTAACACACACCCTATTTACCAAAACTTCTTCTTTGAAATATCTAATAAAATTGATTTTTCATCTGACTAATTTGACCCAAAGAAAACAAAATTAACAAAACAGAAGAAGTAAGATATTAGAAATGAATCTAACACTAGAATCAGGGATGCTGTCTCATTTGCCAAGGTGTTGAAAATCAGATGGGCCAGACACATCATGCGATTTGGAGATGACCGCTAGACTAGAGCTGTTACCGACTGGATTCCACGGGATGTCAAAAGGATACCTGGCTGCCCACCTAGGATATGGTCAGACTTCTTTGTCAAAACCCTGAAAGAACTGTTTGAGGCTCTTCGTGTTCCTGGAGAAAGCAGATGCCATTGGGCTACACTAGCACATGACAAAGATGAATGGAGACATTACTGGCACCTGCTCGAGCAAATCGATGAGCAACAGGATGACAAGTGACAAGTGGCAATATTAGAAATGAAAATGGGTGAGAAGTAGAGATCAATTTTATATGAATAAATGTTTGCCAATGTCTGAAAATTATTGCATATCAAAAGATTACAAGAAGAAATAGTGAGCTGGTATAATAGGAAGCATATACTTTAGGGGAGATGGGGGGAGATGGGATCAGTTGGTGACACTGGGGCACGGGGAAGGAAAGCTGACACTCTGCTGGAGAATGTGGTGCCGGAATGTTTTTTGTATGAAATCTGCCACTATAAATATTGTAAACCATGATGCCTAAAATGAAATTGTTTTTTAAAAATAATAAATGGAAGTAGTCTTCAAGCATTTTAGTAGTAAAAATCTACCACCCCAAAATTCATTATACTCAAAGTGAGTTCTACGAAACAGTAGTTCAAACTCATTAAAAAAAAACTCAAACAAAATGTAATAGGAAAAACATTCCCCAACACATATTTTAATAATTTAAAAATGAAAATAATTTATAATCTTATATCAACCAAATGCAAAATATGTGTAGACTATATTTTATGTAAGTTTAAATTCATATGTATTAATGCACAAGTTTAGTCTATATTTTATATAATTAAATATTTTACTACATATACAAACACATTGCATAAAATGTAGAATACATTCCATGACCAAATATCTATAACTCAGCAAAGAAGTCGAAGGTTGGTAAATAAGTAATTTTTATCGTATTTTATGGGGTTTTGTCTGTGTTGTAAATTCTATAATAAATGTGTACTATTTTAATCAGGGAATTTATTTTCTCACCACAGACTCTAATTAACAGATTCAGTTAAAAGACATGAAGAGTTTGCTCACTGCTTTCATTTTTAAGTAGATGATATAATATAGGCATATTAGCTATTCATTCATTTCAATTTTGAGAATTTTAATTCTGAAACAGGAAAGCAAAATTCCTAAAGAACACTCTCCTCTGCTTGACAGAACACTAAAAGGAGATTCAGAGACCAGATCCTAGTCTAATTTTGGTTCTAACTAGCTGTATGATTTCAGAAAATTCACTTAGATTCCCTGGTTTTTGAACTTTGTATATAAAATGTAAAAAATAATAATAATAAAATAGAGGAACATATAGTGTTCCAGTGTCCCGTCTAGAGACAAAATCCTGCTATTTTTTCTATGCTTTCATGTATGAGCACCCACTGCCCTAATAAGAGGTCTAGACATTAATCTTCCAAGCTGACGTGGCTTCCACTAAACCATAGGTAAAACAAATACACACACACACACACACACACACACACACACATCCACATTTAGTCACTCAATGGCATGATATGATTCCAGGATAAACAATTTCCCTTAATATAAAATGAAAAACTTAAATATGTACAACTTCATAATGGTTATATATTAGTATTAAGAAATATTTACTCTCTTGGAGCTGGAGCGATAGCACAGTGGGTAGGGCATTTGCCTTGCATGTGGCCAACCCAGATTCAATTCCCAGCATCCCATATGGTTCCCTGAGCACCACCAGGAGTAATTCCTGAGTTCAGAGCCAGGAGTTACCCCTGTGCATTGCCAGGTGTGACCCCAAAAGCAAAAAGATAAAAAAGAAAGAAAAGAAATATTTACTCTCACAAATTCAAGGTTTGGGTATAAGTAGCAAGGGGAGGGGGGAGCTAAGAAAACAACCTGCTCTTAAAAAAACTTTTTTTGTGTTTGGGGGTGTTTTGTTTTGTTTGAGGGGCACACCCAGCACTGCTCAGTCTTATTCCTGGATCTGCACTTAAGAATTACTCCTGATGATGTTCTTGGGGGAACATATGGGATGCTGGGGATTGAACCCAGGTTGGATGTGTGCAAGGCAAATGCCCTACCAGCTGCAGTATCTCTCCAGGCCGGTCAATTTTTTTTTAAAAGATTAAGTAGACAAACATCCTTCATGCAAGTCACAAAGTACAGAACAACAACAAAGTAGTATTCCCTTGAAATCTGAGGATTCACATTTCCTTTGCAAACTATTCAAAACCCAGTTTGAAAGCTTCTACTATGTTGTAATCTGCCAAGATATTTTTATTGGGGAATTATCCAGAACACAGATATTGAACCTCCTTCACACAATACCTAAGCCAAACTGGCATTCTGGAAGCTTGTTTTAACAGATGTCACTTGCCAGTATAATGCTGCACATGTTATATCTACACTAAAATTTAATGATCAAATTAAATTATATTTATTTGCATTACTCCCTGTGTAACAAAAGAATTTTAATTTCCAATTATTTTCTAACATCACTGTAAATTTGTTCTTGCTTTTCCTGGAATCCACTATAAAACTGCATACTTCATAGTTAACGTCTTTTGGGAAAATAATAGGAATTATAGTGTATTCATTTATAGTGTTACATAGTGAACAATAAATAGCATTTATAGAATGATTGCATTCTCCTGAGAAGACATAAACATACAGGTTCTGGAGCTATGCTGCCTGCACTTCAATCCTTTCCAAGCTCTTATTAACTACATGCTATTTGCCTTTCCAAAATTTAATTAAGTTCTTTGAACAACAGATTTTAAAAAGCACCTATTTTATAGGGTTGTGATAAAGATGAACTAATTAAAGGCAGATAAGGAGTTTAAATCAGAGCTTGGAATATAGTAACTGCTCAACATCGGTAGGTAGCCACCATAATCATCGTCATCACTTGCTTCCAAATCAATCACATGAGAGATTTACTTTTTCAGTATGTATACAGAAATAAGAAACTTGGGTATGGAATATTCTACTATCCCCTATGCACAGGGAGATCCGGTCATGAAACTGAGATTCCAATTTAGGAAGTTGAATTCCAGGAAATATGATGTGATCCGAGTCATACAACCAGTAAATATTCATTAAGCATTAGATACGCCCAAGGCTTTGACCTACTAAACACGCAATGAAAAACAAAACCACCAGAGCCAATGGTCCAGAGTGACTTGTACTTCTCCACTGGGACAAAACAAGAGGAAGCAGAGAGGCAGTAACAGGAAACAAATGTAGGTGCAAGATCATTTCAGAGTGACATTTTATCCCCAAATGGTACTTAAATAAGGTAACAGGATAGTGACGGGAGCTTATATTAGGGTGGGAATGGACAGGGGAGAAAAAGAAGACTCTTCTAAGGAGGTGACATTTGAACTGAAATCTAAATGGTATAATGGACTCCCCATGAATGACATTGAGAATAAGCTTCCCAAGCACTGAAGAGGAAGTATAAATTCAAAGGTTTTTGCAGGGAACCACCTTGGATTGATTAAGAATCAAAAAGAGGGCCAGAGAGAGAGTATAGTGGGTAGGACACTTGCCTTGCACGCAGTCAACCCAGGTTCAATCCCTAGCATCTCATATGGTCCCACATGCACTACCAGGAATAACTCCTGAGTGTTGCCAGGGTTATTTATGACCCAAATAAAAAAAGAAAAGAAAAAGAGGGCTTGAGGGAGAGAGAATATAAAGTTTAGGGCATACATATGTGTCAGACCCAGGGTTTGGTTCCAATACCAATCCCCTGAGCATCAAGTAATGTATCCCAGGAGGTCCCTAAGTACCACTAGATGTGGCCCTGAGAACCCAGGCCTCAGGTGTTCCTTGACAAGGCAGGAACCAAGTGGCACTGCATTCTCAGGCCCTTCACTGAACTACAGCTTACTCAGCTGAGTATCACTGGGAATGTCCCTGGGCTTCCTGCTTGGGAAGAAAAAAAAATAATAATAACAAGAAATCAATGAAACTGAAGAACCAGAAACAAAGGAAGAGCAGTATCAGAGGAAATTAGTGATTGTATCATAAACAAATGGATGAGTGAAGAGAAGAAATGAATGGATTAAAGATGGGAAGGGAGAAAGGACAGAGTTAGATGGATGAACAAAAAGACTGATAATTTAATCCAACATAAGATTTCTAATCTATTGGAATTTTTTTGAATGCCTATTTATATAACTGCCATAGTTCTAAACACTAGGTATATAAGAGTTTACGATAAGTTTAATATACCAAAAATCTTGCCCTAATGCTGTTTCACATTAGGGACAAACAACACTGGATATACTTTAGTAAGTGAAGTTTATGGTATGCTAGAATTAAAGCATAGAAATCATATGGCAAGAGAAGAGATGCAATTTTAAGAAAGAGCTGAGAAAGGACTCCCTGATATGGTAATCTGGTGATTTGTAGTCACACAGATTTGAAGATAATGAAGAGAGTCTGTGGGCAGAATCAGAACTTAGACAAGTGAAGAGTAAGTGTAAAAAAAGTCTTGCTGGGACTGCACACCTGAGGGTCTCTTTTGCAGAACTATACACAGTAGCCAGAATCTGTCTCAGTCAACCTGAGACAGTTGACTGGATACAGAAACTATGGTATATGTAAACAATGGAATACTACGCAGCCACCAGGAAAAGTGAAGTCATGAAACTCGTGTATAAATGGATGGGCATAAAGAGTATCATACTGAGTAAAATGAGACAGAGGTAGAGGTACAGACACAGAATGACAGCACTCACTTGTGGGATATTATAAAAAAACAGTATGAGACTAATACCCAAGGGCAGTGGAAACAAGAGGCAGGAGGAGTGGTCCATGGTTAGAAGCTTGCTGTGACTGGTGGTAGAGGGAGGGCGGCTAGGATAGAGAAGGAACAATTATGCCAAAGATAGTTGGAAATGATCACTCTGGACATGACCTGAGTGCTGGATGTAGGTGTGTAGATAAAGGAACAACCATGATAACCTTGCAGTATATGTATTGCAAACCATGATGCTCAAAAGTAAATAGGGAGAGTGAGAAAGAGGGGGAAGAGAGAGAGAGAGAGAGAGAGAGAGAGAGAGATTCTGTATAGGTAGGTTAGGGGAAGGGGGAGGGAGGGAAACTGGGGACATTGGTGGTGGGAAATGTATACTGGTGAGAGAATAGTGATGGAAAATTGTGTGACTGAAACTGGTGATTCAACATATATATATATATATATATGAAATACTATCACAAAAATAAGATGGCATTAGTCAGTAGGATCATCATGGGTACAGTAGGTAAGAGCAATTAATGGTAAGATCTTAGAGGTCAGGAAACTGGGGGGAAGGGTTAGCAGCACCCAGATCCTGGCTTTTATTCTGAGTGAAAAAGGAAGGCTTCTAGGGGGTGTGAACAAAGCACTGTAGCACTGTAGTACTGTCATCCCATTGTTCATCGACTTGCTTGAGCGGGCACCAGTAACGTCTCCATTGTGAGACTTGTTATTACTGTTTTTGTCACGGGTAGCTTTCCAGGCTCTGCTGTGCAGTGTGAACAGAAAAGTGGCAGGAAATGACTTCTGCTTCAACAGGCTCTTTCTCTAATTACCGCACTGAGACAATCCTGAAAGCAAAACCAGGGAAAGGAGACTGAACAGCTGGAGGTTATTGTTTTAGTTTCTAAAGAATGTCCAAGTTGAGATCCTGACTACGTAACCCATGCGTGTGTTGCTGCATGGAACATCTAGATTTGATGGTCTATCTGAACTCTGAACAATGTCACGTGGACTGGGGATGCAGAGCTGGATCTGAGCAGTGCATGGCCATTTAGAACTGTCCTAGAATGAAGGAGCAAGGAAAACCCAATAGGCAACCAGGGTCATCCCTGCAGCAATTCAGGGAACATTACCTCTACGAGCATCAAAGATAGCTTCAGGTCCACTTTTGCCTACATTTCAGTCTCCTGCCTGCTTTCCAGGCCCTGGTCTGCAGCTTCCTCCCTTCTTCGCATCATAGGACCTCCCCATGACCTCCAAGTAATTAAATCTGGCTGCCACTCAAGATCCTGCCTCTCATAAGATGAACTCGGCATCCCTCCCTCAATGCTCTCTAGCACTAACCCTACACACACTTTGCTTTTCCTCTGTTGCGCTGACCTTCAGTCAGCCTAGCAAAGTGAAAAAAACCTCTCGAGTTCTAAACAATACATCTAAAACCATATGTTTAATAATGTATTGAATCACCATGAATTACAAACTTTCAAAATTATTCACAATTGAGCTCCAGGGGCACAATATTCAAGCACCAATCCCTTCACCGGTGCTCACTTTCTTCCACCAGTGTCCCCAGTCTCCCTTATTTCTCTCTGGTAGGCAATTCTTCTCCATCACACCCCCTCCTATACATCCTGTGGTTTATACTTCTCTAAGTTAGAGGGAATCAGGCATTTCACTTTACCTCTTTCAGAACCCAGCTCTCATCCAGAGTGACCACTTCCCTATATCATTGTCACAGTAGTCTCTTCCCTGACCTTGCTCCTCTACCACAATGACAAACTTCCAACTAATGACCCATTTTCCCATTCTTTGTTTCTATTATCTTTAATTATTCCCGTACTATGTTCCTTTGTAACCCACAAATGAGCAAGATTATTATGTGTCTGCTCCTCTCCCTCTGACTCATTTTGCTCAGCATGATACTCTCCAGATCCATCCACATAACAGCAAATATAATGATTTTATTTTTAAGGGCCATGTAATATTCCATTGTGTAGATGTATCGTAGTTTCTTTAGCTAATCATGTATGGGGACATTCGATTTGTTTCCAGATTTGCGCTATTGTAAGTAGACGTGCAATGAACATAAGACTGTAGATGTCTTTTCTGCACTGTGTTTTTGAGCCCTTGGGGTATATTCCCAGGAGTAGAATTGCTGAGTCATACGGAAGCTCAATTCCTAGTTCATTTTCTTCCAAAAAGGTAGGTCCACTCACTCAACCTTTCCAATGGCAGTGTTTTCCTGCATCCGTGCCAACCCTGTAAAACCAAATTTTAGAAAGACACCACAATATCACCTCAGAGGTGAACTAACAATAAGAAAATTTCTCTAATTGGTCATGTCAGCCTCTGTCTCCTTCCCCCACCTGCCCCACCCATATTGCCTGGAAGCCAGCCAGCTTCTCTCATTACTACCAGCCTGTCTACTTATAGGACAGTTGGAAACAGAAAATCAATCCTGTGCTCAAAGAGTTAACAAACTCTAAAACTGCAAAAATGACCAGTAATTTAATGAAGCACAAATTGAACTTATTTAAACAGAATTTAAATATTTTCCTGTCAATTATTCAAGTTGACTTAAACAAATTTTAGCTAACAACAGGTTGAAAGGGCCTCAAGACTCTAGTCTGATTGCACTCTCACAGGCTTTCAGTTCTCTGCCTTTTCACCATGCCTTCCCTGAAAAATGGATGTTTAAAAAGTTACCTCATGCAGTGCATTTTTGTTTTTGAACTAGAAAAACTAATCACCAATAAAAATTTTCAGTACTTTCTATTCATGATATTTTATTCGATAGATAAAAATAACTCTATCCAAACATCAGGATCCAAAGTCAGAAATGATAAAAAGTCCTAATTTTTAACTTAGTAGATATGCCCTGAGCCAATTTTCTAATCCAAGGACTGCAAATAAGAAATCATTGCTTAAAATCAGCTAAATACCTGAAATGTTCTTCAGTATTTACTCTGAGGAAAATACGTCTCTGAGCCACTGTTTGCCTCACCTCCTTTTGTCTTTTATTGGAGGTCAGGGGAAAAGAAAATCTCTCTGGCTTTTAATTTAGACCTGAAGACAGAAACATATCAAACCACCCATTCTACTATCAGGATAGACGGTAAGTACAAGGGAAAAGGGAAAAGTGCTTGGCAGTCAGGGATGTGTTCCCACAAGACATCACGTCTTGCTAAGTTATCAAAGATGTTATCAACTGGCTATGGAAGGGGTGTAGGATAAACAGGAAGCTGCTTCCTGACCCCAAGATGAGAGAAGCCAGATGGGCCTCTCAGAGAGCAACGGAGGCAGTGGGGGGATGGACAGGGCTGTATCTCACAGAGACACAAGATGTAAAACTTCAACCCGATATCAACAGTGAATGAGACACCGAGAGTTTGCCTGGGCAAGGCTAATCCTGTTACTCCTCTCTGTACTTCCTGGGATAATAGCCTTCAAATGCCAAGTTCCTTAACCACATGGTTAACTTCCTTCCCCGTCCTTTATTAAGCCATATATTCCAACATTTCTCCCTCTCCTCTCTCCTTGACCTCTTACTCAGGCCAAACGCACGTCCCTGTGCTACTAACACAACTACGCTGGGTTCTCACCACCTCCTTTGCCTGACAGTCTCTCCCATCTCTCACAGCCCTTCTATCTCTGTCAAAGATCTAACCACATTCTGTGATCCATTTTAAGGCAACTGTTTCGAAGAAAACTTTCCAAATCCTCCCCAAACATCTAGTCTCTTGGGCAACTAATCTTGGTTATAACTGATTTAGTGGTTCTTCTAGTACACTTATCATGTCCTACCTCATGGTGAAACTATTAGATATTTTCCTTTTTTCCTAAGCTCTTTGAAGAGGTGGGTCATGCTCCAGTCACATTTATGTTCCATGTACCTAGTACAAAAAAAAGGGGAATGTACATTAAAGTCATGCTGAGTAAAATTGGGGGACTGGAGTAATAGCACAGTGGTACAACACATGCTTGCACACTGCAGACCCAGGTTTAATCCTGGCATCTAGATCATCTCTTGAATCTTCTCAGAAGTGAGCCCTGAGCAAAGAGCCAGCACAAAACTCTGAGAACTTCTGGATATGGCCCCCCCAAAATTAAAAGAACAACAGAGTCATGCTAAATAAAATTTTAAAAATCGATCCCATTGCTAAGCTATTTTATATAAAATAATAAACATTCTATTTTTAGCTCTTCACATAATAGTCATTTATGTCATCTCTGTTAAAGTTAAATAGAATCTGAAGAATTATAATTTTTCACTTGCAGCTAATTTTCAAATTATTATGTGCCTAATCAGAATTTCACATGTTTTTAGTGTCACAAAAAATATCGCCTATGTTAGAGTTCCAGCATTTCCTTCTGTGAGTTAAGAAATACAATTTCTTTTGTAAAAAGAGGGTGTTTTCTACAGTTCTTAGTGAGTTATTTAAGGGAATCTAAAGTACAAATAATCAAAGATAAATTACACAAAATTTACCCTTAAGAATTTCTTTTCCTCCCCGAAGTTGGGTACCTCATCAGTTACTATTACCTCTTTTAACCTTCAACTAGGTTAATCTTACCAATTTTAATGTACACATTCATTAAAAGCTCACCTACAGCTTAAATATATAATTGTATTTCTTAATTTCCTATATTATTATGCACAGAGAGTCCTCAAGTGTTTGTCTAGTTTGGGTCACATTCTAACGTGCAATGTGCAACTTTTCCTCCAAGCAAATACAGCCATTACAGCATATAAGTACAGATCCAGAGACATAGTACAAGAGGGTCAGGCTTTTGCCTTGCATAGATATATCCAACTACATATGATTCCATGAGTCCTGCACGAGTGATCCCTGAGCACTCAGCCAGGAGTAAGCCCTCAGCACAGCTGGGTGTGACCTACCGAAAGCAAATGAAAATACAAAGATGATATGCATTTTTGATGCACTCCATTATGACTGAAGAGCCATTTCTGAAACATACCTACTAGAAAAATAACCTGTAGAGACACAACTGCCACCATATTGACTCACACACACAACCCTGTTCTGGTGATTCACAACTAAATCTCTGAGGAGATGCAAGCCAAGCAGCTACAATTCACCCAGATTCACTCAAGGTTGCTCTCCAGAGGGGGACTAGCTGAGGCCCTACCCTGCAGAGGACCCAGTGTGACCCAGCCACACAAACAGCTCAACTCTTCCACTTCACTAATACTCTCTGCAGAAACACCAAACTGCAAATAATTTTAGGGACTCCTGGTGTGCAGGCTGAGAACTCTGGGGTCTATTCAACTCATTTGCCCAGACTCATTGCCCAGTCCTAAAGTTATCTGGACCAGACATGCAAATTCATCAGTCCTGATATTCCAGTAGGAGCACACCAAATTACAAGGGACTGTCGCATAGATGTCAACTAAACTCAGCGAACAATAACAATAACACTGACAGCTCAATTAGCAACAAACAGCTTAGTAAATCCTTACACAATGACTTAACAACCCCATGTGAGATTGAACAATTTTCACATATTTTCTTTTACTAAAATCTTTTTGATAATTCCTTTAGCCATTTAGTTGCAGTAATCAATATAAAATAAATGAGTTTGTTCCTACTAAGGGGGCAGACTTGGAGGGTGGTTTGGTAAATAGTGTCAGTAGTGGAGGGAAGGTCACTTTGGTGGTGGGATTGGTGTTCAAACATCAAAAGTCCATTACAACTATACTATAGGCAACTTTTTTTGATCATGGTGTTTAAATAAAGTATCTTACTTACAAAACAAAAGAAAATTCATGCGTAGGGGCAAAAGATATGATAGCAGGTAAGGTGCTTGCCTTGCATACATCCAACTTACATTCAATGTCCGGCACCTTATTTGGTTGTTCTCCTAAGCCCACCAAGAGTGATTCCTGGCTGCAAAGACAGGAGTAAAGCCCCGAGCACCTCCTGGTATAGCCCCCCCACACCAAAAAAAAGAAAAGAAAAATAACCTGTAGATTATTCTCAGGGAGAAAATATGTGTTATACTGAACATTTATCAAATCACTGATAGTAATTTAAGGTATTACTTCTAAGAATCCTCCCTGGTCTTATCCCCAAATTTTCCATAACCCCTATGCTATGTCGCAACTGGCTTTGACACCCCAGATAAACCTACAGAGATTAGTAAAAGGCTAAAATGTAGGAGCACCAACTTACTTCCTTAATTACTGAACAAAGTACAAGTGCTCACCAGGGGAAAATAAAATGCCTTCCTTTATTAACTAGACAAATACAATAGAAAAATTATGGTTTCTAAGCAATGTTTATCTTGCAGTAACTCCTGAGCATATTTATTCCTACTAGACAGGAATGGATAATTGCACTCAAGGTAAGATGATAATATTAAAAAAAGATAAATTAAAAATACCAATAATTAAATATTGTCCATGAAATGAAGCTATGTCTAATTAGACTTGGTAAACAATAAGAGGAACTCATATTAAGTCATCCAACTGAAGCAGAGGTTCGCTTTTATGTGATTCTAAGTTGTAAAATGAATTGTTTCCTTGTAATAAGCTTGGGCTATATGGTCAGCATTAAAATAAATTTGCTTCTCCGGTTATTGTTCATCACTAGACACAAGATCTTGAAAAAATTAAAATCATTTTTCTATACTATGCTCTTCCCCCAGTGACTGTTATTTGGCAATTTAGCCAAATTGCAGTGGGGGTGGGGCTGGAGGGGAAGGTAATGAACAACATAGGTTTGTTCAGATTTAGTGTGTGTCTTTGGCTCAGCACAACCCATCACGTACAAACACCAGTCTTTGAGAATCTGCACAAACTAAAGAGACAATTAATTTAGAGCTTTGAAATGGAATAATCCTACTTCAATAGGATCTCTCTTCTGCTGGCTCTTTCTATTCTTCCTGCATGTGTGCTTCATACTGAAATTTAGGGGCAGAAGCAGGTGACATCACAAAGACGGTTGGTCTGTTTTTGTTCTTTCTTAGGCATGCTACTTTCAATTCTGAAGATGCAGGTAAAAGCAATAAAAAATTAACCCACTGGGGCCCATGGACATTTGCCTGAAAACGTTAACTATAACTCAAATGCCCTTATTTGTGTAGAATTTAGTGTAAAAAAAGCAGCCTCTTAACTACATAAAATACAATTATCTTTAACAGAACAAAAAAAGGAAACACTTCAGTAAGTCTTAAATCTAGCTATATAATAAGATTTCAGAATACATCAACAATTATGGTGCTAGGGAAAAAGAAAAATAAATTTAGCCTAAAGTCACATGCGCACACAGCTATAAACACATTCAGATACTCTGAGAAATGTTATTTATTTTGAAAATCTCTTATTTGTCTATCCTTTCTTTTTCGTGAGAAACAGAATTCTGTTTTCTTATAAAGGGTGAAGGGGCCACTTAACCAACCAGTGAGACAGACTCTCTTGCTAATGATCAAAAATCAGACAGAATGTTCAAACATTAACTATTTGTTTTCAGGGAGTATTAACCCCAAATGCACTAAACAGTGTTGTCAGCAAGTGACAAAGAAATAAAAGACAGACGAAGAATACATCATGTGGAAAAAATTACATTAGTCAAGGGAACAGTTTTCGTCAAACACTGCTGAGACTAGGATATTAAAAAATAAAATTTTAACAATGAGAGGGTGAAAGGAGCCTTAAACCCTGCTGAAATATTGCCCTGATACTGTAAAATTTAAACACATATTTAAATTGGGGAAATATAAAGCTATAACTTTGGGGGAGGAGGGAATAGATATATCTGATACTCTGGGGGTTAATTTCTTCCAGTAAAGAAAGATGAAAATTGCCTTTGTACAAAATAAAATAACCATATCCTGAGTCCAATACCAGGTTAAATTATATTCATTCAGTGTCCTTCATGCAGAATCACAGAGGTGCATTAGGACAGAATTGTTAGAATTAACCTTCCTCTGCTCCTTTGGTTTCTAAGAGGCCAAGATCAAAGAGAAGGTCCCATCAAACCCATTAAAATAAAAACAGAGATTGTTGGGGGCAGGGGAGGAACTGAGAGATAAATTACCTCTTCCCCTGTAGTACAGAGCACTATCAGAGAGAACTTCACCCAGTTTAGATCCTATTTAATACACTACCTATAATTCAAGTAAGTGGGTGGGTTGATTTGTAGAAAAAAATTTTAGAAGGAAGATCATAAAAAGGGAAAGGATTGCACTTTTCACTAGGTCTTTCTGAGATTGTAGATAACACCGTTCACCACTCCAAATGGGGGACTCACCCGAAGTCCCCGCAGTCTTGCTGAGACCTATCATTGTGCTTATTTATGCCTGTGCATTATCCTGTAATGGGCCCATGGAGATGATCCTCTTTCAGCACCATCTGCTACTAGGAAAAACAAGAGCACATACTACACCTGTTACAAGCATCCCCACGTCCTAAGTCTTCTCTCCAGGCAAAGCGGTATACTGTGCATGCAGTCAGCAGTGGTCACCGGCAGAGTGAGAGAGAGAGAACCTGATTCTTGGAGATTTTAAATCAAGTTTCTGACACTGGGAAAGTGGATAATCTGACCATCTAGAGTGATCTCCTGGAAACATTAGCACTTAACACCCACAATGTGACTGGCTGGCCGGCCAAAGACTGCCTTGGGCTTTGCTTTGTGCTGAATTAATTTCTCCCACAAGTATCACCTGACATGAATATTTGTGATGAGCAGATTTAGAAAAATCTTACATAATATTAGTGCTTGTAAAGAATATCTTTAATTAATGAATAGGATACTTATGAAGTCCCTTCTAGGGCCAGGCATTCCTCTAGCCATTGAAGAAGGCAGCTCTTAAATACATCAGGGCAAAAATTGGCATTTCTCCACTTCTCTTTCCGGCCCTTGAATCATTCACCCTTTGCATTTCTCTCTGCCTAGGCTAATCCAGAAGCAATGCTACGATCCCCTAAAACAACTCCCATATATAACTTCATTGATGAAAAACTTTTCTATTCTAGAAGAACTACAATCATCTTCTGCTAAACATGTTCTGACATTTTAAAACCTGCAGTTTCACCACAGACTTTACTTACCAATGCATCATCCAAAGAAATATTTATTGACATTCATTCAAGCCTCTGTATTATATTAGATGCTTAGAAAGAACACAAAAGATCTTAATATATCATATTGGAAGCAAAAACAATATTTTGAATCGCACTATTCCAGAGACTGTTGGATACATCTCTCTCTACAGAGTTGCTCACAGCTTTCCTGGGGAAGATGATTGTAATCTTCAGTTGTATGTTACTGAACATGAATCCCATCTGAATACAAGCAAGGGGTCAACGTTGTGGGCTAGATTCATCCAGGCAGGCTTTGTGGAGAAGGTAGAATTTGGCTCTGGATTTAGAAGAAGGAATTCATTTCTATAAAAATAGAGAAGAAGAACCAAAAAGATGTGATCACAGCTACCAGGAATAACAATATTAGCAAATCTGTAAAGATTTATTGGCTGGTATAAAAAACAATCACTTCCCAATTGAGACTGGGGCAAACTGTGTGCACGTACGTACCAGAACCAGCATGAATATCTCACCAAATGTGTAAAAATGACATGTGTGTGACTGAAAGACAAGCAGACAAGATAATCCAAGTTTAATGCAAGTTTATGGGATTGTTTGTGGAGTAATAACCATCTCAAATCTCCATGCCATGCTTATATACATCCAAAAGAAACATCATTCATTTTCTTATCCCACAATTAGAATTATGTCTTGCAGAATGCTGATCTCCTTTTGAAGAGACAGCCTTAGATACAAATTCATTTCTTGCTTATTAAGAAAATGTGTGAATCCCATTTACATTTGATAGGAGAACTTTTAGAGAGGAGATAGTAGAATGTGCTCAAATACTGATTAATCTAAATTACTTGCCACCTAGTTATTACTAGTTCCTTATGTTCCATTTACCCTCAGTGGAACGAACATCTCCAAATGCAGCAGTTATGTGTACCTAGGTCGAGAACTCAACATGACGAATGACCTGGCACTTAAACTGCACAAAAGGAAGAGAACAGCATGGAACGCCTTCAAGAGCACAGAAGAAGTGGTTAAGAGAACAAAGAACCTCCGGCTCGAGCACATCTTTTGACTCCACTGTTCTTCCTGCATTAACATATGCCTCAGAGACCTGGGCCCTATGAAAACAGTATGGGAACGCTATTCCAGTCATCCAAAGAGGAATTGAAAGAGCTATTCTTGGAGTATCATGTTTTACTCAAGTGAGAGAAGGAATCTGGAGTTCCTACCTCCGTCAACGATCAAGAATCAGGGATCCGTGTCTCATTTGCCAAGGCATCAAAAATCAGATGGGCCAGACAGGTAATGCGATTCAGAGACGACCGCTGGACTAGAGCTGTTACCAACTAGATTCCACGGAATGTCAAAAGACCGTGTGGCCGCCCACCTACGAGATGGTCAGACTTCTTCATCAAGACCCTGAATGAAGAGTTTGAGGCTCTTCTGTTCCTGGAGTGAGCAGATGCCATTGGGCTACCCTAGCACACAACAGGGATGAATGGAGATGTTACTGATGCCCGTTCAAACAAATCGACGAACAACGGAAGACAAGTGATACAAGTGATACAACTGCCACCTAACAAGAAACTGATTTAAACATTGCTAGGCACTGCCCACTGGAGATAGTTATATACATATATATATAACTATACATACATGTATATATTTACAGATATATATAAAAAAGCACATAAGGCTCAATCTTTAACAACATGTTAGTGATCTCTTATAGAAAGTCTTAATGGCCCCTGTTAAAATAGAATAATCTTCACACTCTTTCCTCTCAGGATACTTTTTGGAGCATCTTCAGTGATTTTTCATAACTAACAAAACAAAATACATTATTTTGGTTCTGCTTTGGAACACGAATTGAGGTGCAGAATGGAAACCTCAAAATATGGTGGTGTGAAGGTATAAGGGTGGTGGGATTGGCGTCTGAATATCAAATGTAATTAAACATTGTGAACTACCTTATAAAATTTTTAAAAATTAATTCCATAAAGAGGCGGCATGAGCTGATGGATGGGGCACCCTTGTTTTTATATTAGAATGCATTCAGCATATGTCAGAGGCCAGAGAAAATGCAAAGTTTCACTCTAGGCACCAGGATCACTGAAGGCCTCTGTTGGTGGCAGTTGTAGGAGGAAAATCTCTACAACATAAGAGGAAAATAACTTTTCCCTTCATCAGGGGAGGAGAGAAAGCAGAAATTGACAAAAGACCTCCCAAAGTCATGCTCATGAAGAAGTAGTTAACATCTCAGAGATGTGAAATTATCCTAGAGGGAAAAGAGAGGTGGGTAAAGAGGCAAGATGCCTGGACTGTGTGCTTTCATTGGAGTCCATCCGATTCCTTTCCTTTACTGAGTGCAGACCCCCTAAGTCTTTGAAGTCAGTGGGGGTCCCAATATGTCTGCCCTGAGACAAAAGAGAACCGGTCAGAGGGAGACCACAATTTAAATATTAAGGTAATGTTCATTAATTTACCTTCTGATATGCCCTAACTGGAAAAAAGAAAAGGGGCAAATAATGCACAGCCTCCCTTAAATGAGCTAAGGTCTTACCCTCTTAAGCACAGTCACAAAGAAAACAGACTCACCCATTCCAAAGCCCAAATGGGGCATCTTAGCAGTGTGCTCTTGGGTAAATTTCTGGAACTTTCCATGTATTCATTTATTCGTCTTTGAAATAAGCTGGCAGGGCTGGAGAGGCGGTGCAGTGGGTAAGGCATGTGTCTTACACACAGCTGATCTGAGTTGGATTCCCCTGAGTACCATCAGGAGTGATCTCTGAACACAGAGGCAGGAGTAGACCCTGAGTGCTGCCCTATCTGGCCCCCAAACCAAAAGGCACAATAGAATAGGCCTGCTAATAATAATCCCTACCTGTTCCAAGGTTGTTGTGAGGCTTAACTATATATTAAAGGATTTTAGAAAGGCACAAGGAAAACAGTATCAACCATCGGCTAAGTAACCACTGGTTGTGGACTTAGAACCACCAGCCTTTTAGGATGGGCTTCTCTAAGGCTGGGGCCCTGAAACTCTCAGAGCTGCCTGCGCTTGTGCTATAAATCTCATCATTTGTGATAAGAAAACAGATGCACAGAGGAATTAAATTACTTTCTTACGGACACATAGTAAGAGATGGATATGAAAATGAACACAAGTGGTTTAGCTCCTGGCATTTAAATCTGAACAATTAAATCAATACTTCACTCATCGCAAGAGGGATGGTGAGGGAGCGAGCTATCATTTGCTTTTGTTTTTGTTTTATTTTGCTTTGCTTCCGTGCTTCTAGGAGCTATGGGCGAGCGGTGAGGGAAAGGGGTGTTTAATATCTGGGAACAGAAACCCCTAAGGGACAAAGTGTTCATCTGCTTTATTAACTTATATCCCCTGGTGCCTAAAAGAGGAAGAAGATGACACACAGTAGGTTGAACGGAAATGACAAATTGGCGCGCCCACAGCAAGAGACAATTCCTGTGGACACCGTTCATTACCCAGGACAACACGTGTCTTCTGGGGAAGTAAAAACAAAATACAAAAGACTGTTTGGGAAAGGTCTGCAAATCATTTTGAATTAGAAGTTGCCTTAGCCAGAAAGAATGAAGAAAGAAGAAGATATAGATGTTTAGGTGAGGCAGAAGGCTCCCTACTTTGAATTGGGTTGTGTTCCTAGAAGCTCCCAGGGAAGACAGATATAAAATAGCTGCTCAAAAGCAGGTGTGCAGTGCTAGTTTACACAATGATTACAACTTAAGTGAGAGATGGCAGAGGGTTTTGCAGGTGGCCCTGGTGTCGGTGGCAGGCATCAGGGTGGCACTGAGCCACGTTGGAGACCAGGTTCAAAGTTTCCCTTTGGGGAGCACTGAAAAGTAGCTAGAAAAGGGAACTTGAACTTGCACCAGACTTCTAGTGTTTGGGGTTGTTTTTGTTTTGTTGTGTTGTGTACTGCGCATGAATTCAGACCAGGTTTGCAAGGAGTGAGGCAGAGATAGAGCTACTCCAAGTAGCTCTATCTACTCCAAGTAGCGCTTGGCTTTGCTCTTACAGCCATGCTCTTGGTTAGTATGAAGTATCGATCTTATATGGGGAAAAAGTAGCAGCAGGTAAGGGAGAGCTAAACAACAAAAAACAAAACTGTGTCTCGGTGAGCCCGGCAAGCTACCGAGAGTATCTCGCCCTCACGGCAGAGCCTGGCAAGCTCCCTGTGGTGTATTCAATGTGCCAAAAACAGTAACAAGTCTTACAATGGAGTCCTTACTGGTGCCCACTCGAGCAAATCAATGAGCAATGGGATGACAGTGATACAGTGATTTGTCATTCTGAGGAGGTTAACAGGATGCCAAATATAAAGGGCATCATGGACCCCCTCAATGTCCCCACCCTCCAGCCTTCACTCTTCCCTGAATGCCATCAGCCTCCGGCTTTCCTCACCCTGACTCCATCAGCTGGGTCATTAGGTTCCAGTCCTTTTGGCTGTTTGCAGAACTACAGATCAGTGACCTGTGGAGAAATGCATCACCTGGGCCTCCCTTTCTGCCCAGGGGCCAGCTGGGAAGAGCCACTGCAGGAAAGGGGTGAAAAGATCTTTCGGGACTGTACTTACTCGACATTTCAGCGGCTTGCCTTTCCCTCTCTTCATCCCATTTGCCCTTTTATTTTCTCATATAAAAGAACAAATGCGAAAATTGGGAAAACAGCATTTTTAAGATTGCTCCTGAAGCAGATATTCTAGCCAGAATGTCCAAATGACTCTAGAGAGGAATGATCATCCCATTTGTATTATTGAGAACCAGGGACGTAAGAAAATTTGCCAGGATACAAACACTGTAGTTACAAGACAGAATTCAAACACTCTCCAAAGTCACAAATAGCAAGTTTATGTCGCTTTTAAGCACAAATCATCCTATAGGCGTTGATAGCAACTGTTGCATCTGTGTTCATCAGGGCCCCAACTGAAGAGGTGTTAGGGTCTATTTACCAGGGGACTGTTTGCAAAAGCCTGGATACTGGGGAACAACAAGGGGAGGGACAACAGCTGCGGGGACAACAGTGGAGAGTGTGGGGATAGAATGTTTCACGCACGAAACCCTACCCACAGCAGTACTATGAACCACAGAGCCCAAAATGAACTTTTAAAAGAGAAGTAGTTCTAGAACCTCGTAATTATCACAGCAACTGAGCTCTTAGTTTTAGAGGGATTGGGGAAGGGTTGGGGGGATATGCAGCACAATCTCAGAGTTTTCATAAGGAGGCGGTCATGCAGAGCAGACAGTTGGTCCACCCCCTTGTGAGCAAGCAGTGACCGTCCATCGAGGCCGCACTCAGTCCTAAGATGCCTGATTCTGCACTCTCCTTCCCAACTCTTGCAAGTGGTCCATTCTGTGGCCCAACTAAAAGCATGTCCTGTTGGTGGAATCCATAAAGCTTCCCAGGGCAGAGAATGGAATAGGATTCCACAAGAAATACCCCCAAGACTCTACTGCATTGAAAATGCAAGTAAACAAATTGCATCACCAAAGACATCTGTTTACCTTCTTGATTAGCCCTAAGACTATCCAAACTCAATAAGATCATTCTAGGTATGATGGCGTTCATGTTCCCTGGAGAGTAATAAAATTGTAAGTGGGAAACAGAATCTACTCAAGGTAGCATGGAACCAGAATGATAGCACAGTGGGTAAGGTGTTTGCCCTGCACACGGCTGACTCAGGTTTGATCCCCCACATCCTGAGCAACAAGGAGTAATTCCTGAGGGCATCACCAGGGATAATCCCTGAGCACTGTCAGGTGCCCCCCCACCACAAAAAAAAGGTAGCATCTGTATCTGCACCTTGATTTCAGACAAGCTCCAGTCCCAAATTACAGCATTTCACATGATTACCAGGACATGTGATCTGGTGCTGCACTACCTCACAAGATGACCTGGTCCCAACACCTTTGGATGAGGAGGTGAAAGAGAGAGGGGGGCAAAGCACAGGGAATGAGTCCAATAACTCTCCCACTTGCACCCCTGCTCTGCTTCTGTTCCGTTCTTCAGTGGGTGGTCCGAGGCAGGAAATAGTAGTGTCAGCACACACATGACAGATGATAATCCTAAGCAAGGGAGAAACAGCCCCGGGCTGACACACGGAAATGTCAAGAGAGATTCCAATTGTTAACCTTTTTTACTTGTGCATTCAAAAGTGTTTTTGTCGAGCTATTTAAATGCTGTCTACCTGGGTCCCTGAACATACCTTCTAAAAATTCATCATTTCTGCTAGAAAAAAAGAAAAAACCTTTTTCGCATGTGATCACAAACTTGTAGCCTTTTTCCAAGAGCCTTTTATCTTTTTCTTTGAGGAACGACAGACTGCACATCTTCATGCACCCCAAGTTTTATCCAACTGCTATTAGACATGATAAGAGCAATCAATATTCAATGTTACCAAAATGTTTTGAGATTTCTTGGTTTACATTTTTTCATGCCTTGATTTATATTCACAATCAATCTTATAGAGTCATTTCGTGGAATATTGACCTCTCTCTTTTGCAGACAGGGAAACTGAGTCCTCAAAAAAGTGACCGTGTGCTGGGCATTTACCTTGCCTTGCTCACAGCCAACCCAAGTTTGATCCCCAGCACTATATATGGTTCCCTGATTCCTGCCACACATGATCCCTGAGCACAGAGCCAGGAGTAAGCCATGAGCATAGTTGAATGTGTCACAAAAACAAGAAAACTAAAACAAAAGAGAAAATGAGCTTTTTGTCAATATAATGACAGCATAGAACAGCCCCCAGTGGCCGCCAATGGTAAAGAAGACCCCCAGAATCTCACTCTCTTTTCTGATTCTTTCTCCCATCCCAAGGATCCCAAGATCAATGAACAACAGACACTAACACAATAGCATTTTTCTTGCTTTTCATTCAAATTCACTCTGTGCAACCATATCCAGGACATTCCTCCTCATATCTGGATGAGGCTCCTTCCTTGCCTCTCGGGGTATCCAGGGTTCCCTACAGATACCTTGTGAATGAGCTCTCCTCTGTCCATAGAGACTCCACTGTCCATCAAAACCCCATCCTCTAGAGAAGGGACAATGATGGTTGGAAGGGAAGAGATGTGTGCTGAAAGCAGGTCAAGGACCAAACATGATGGCCTTTCAGTATCTGTATTGCAAATCATAATGCCCAAAAGGACAGAGAGAGAGAGAGAGAGAGAGAGAGAGAGAGAGAGAGAGAGGTACCTGCCAAAGATGCAGACTGGTTGGATGGAGGCTTCTTGACAGGAGGGATATGGGGGATATTAGTGGTGGGAAGTGTACACTGGTAGAGGGACGGGTGTTGGAACATTGTATGACTGAAACCTGATCATGGAAACTTCATAACTGTATCTCACAGTAATTGAATTTTAAAAATAAAATAAGTTTAAAATAAAAACTTCATCCTCTGCTTGTGTCTCTTCAGGGCACTCATCAGAGATACTAGGTTATGCAAATTCATTTTAACTAGCAGTAGACTGTTTTGTGGTTGAATCTCCATGAATTAAAAAGTTACAAAGATATTTAGAATTGAGTTTCGTGTTTATTTGCTTGGTTATTCATTCCCTTGCCTCCTGGAGTAAAAACTCCAACGTAAGTGGGATCCTTCTACACCTAGCTGTCTCCTGTCCTCCAGTGCCTGGTCTAGAACATTGAGCACCTGCTTGTCACAACTGCTACTTGCACATTTAAGTGATTATTTTTCAAAAGTACTTATTTGTTCTCTCTCCTGTAAGCTCTGCTAAGAGAAGGTAGCACGTCTGTTTTGTTGACTGCCATGCCACACAGACTAAGCACAGAGAAAGAAAGCAGAAAAAGAATCGAGAAGGGAGGGAGGCTGAGGGCCGGAGCGATAGCACAGCATCCCATATGGTCCCCTGAGCACTGCCAGGAGTAATTCCTGAGTGCAGAGCCAGGAGTAACCCCTGTGCATTGCTGGGTGTGACCCAAAAAGCAAAAAAAAAAAAGAAAAAAAGAAAAAAAAGAGGGGAGGGAGGAACTTCTTTTATTATATCTTAATCTGGACCAGCATAACCTGCTATATCCCTTGTATTCTTGCATCCCAGAATCCATTACCTGCACACTGATATGCTATCGCTAGTGTTGCAAAGGAAAGCCTGTTGCAAGGGAAGATTGGATTAACTTGAACAGTTCTCCCAGTGAGCAAGTAGAGATCAAGCCCTCATGCTCCAGGCCTCCCCGCGCATCTCCACTCTAGCCCATCTCCACTCTTGCACCACTTCATGATGCTACTAGGAAGAGAAGCTGGGGAAGCTCCAGAGTATACCTTCCGTGCAACACAAAAGCTTTCTCTTGCAAGAGTTGGAGGAGTTGCCTTGAAAAGTGAAAACTAAACTAGAGGGTTCACTAGTGAGTTGATCGAGGTCAGGACCATACAAGAAAGATGGCCACACATCAGCAGAGCAGAAGAGTTTTGAAACAAGGTAGAAGTGCTGCAAATACGAAACGGTTGCAGGAGCACGGGGAGAAATCTGTGCTTTGAATATCTCCAGCACGGAGATTTTCCTTTTTAAATAACACTCTCCACTAAAAGAAGAATTCACCAGCCATCTCCAAACCATTCTTGTCCCATTTTTGTGAGTGTCAGCATATTGCTAAAGAAAAAAGAAAAAGGTAAGAAGTCTTCGTTTCAATGGGCTTGCAGGCATGCCGTATCCAGAGTTTCTCAAACTTGAAAGTACATTTGAATCATCAAACAATTTTATTAAGATGCAGATACTGAATCAGGCAACTTGGGTTCAGTCTAGGTTCTCTACATTTCTAGCAAGCTCCACAGCTCTGGTCCACAGATCAAAGTGAATATCAAGAAGTGAAAGAAACACATGAATAATATTCATAACTTAACTATCATGGTAGAAGCACTCAATATTGTTAGAAATCCAAGTATATAAAAGGTATTATTTCTAATCTTCATCCACATTTGAGAGATGTGACCAGGAAAGTACTAGAAACACAAATTTCCCAAGCCAGAGAGATCAGAGAAGCATTAGACATGAGAGTTAGGTTTCAGATTTATTTCCTGATCAACTACTGACTTCATATATAGCTCCCACAATTTCTTTGTGTTCCCCTTTGGTGTTTTACTTTTCTCCTGCTGGATTGCTATGAGAAACAATGAAATAGTGGCAATGATTACATAATGTAGAGCCTAGCATTTACAGCAGTAGTTACTGTATGGAGCTTCGACTCCAAAATATTGTGCAATGAATCCCGATGCTAATGCAGATTCATTCATTCATTAAGATTCCTCCCTCCCAAATGGTCATCATAGAAGAAAGGTTTAGTGTATTATGTGCCCTCAGAGGGACAGTCCCAAGGAAAATTCCTGCACCCGTATTGGCCAAGGAGGAGAAAAATAGCTTTTTGAGGGGAAGAGCATTTGCCTAGATACACGGCCCAGAATAAAGCAGACCAGTGATGTGGGAAAGAGAAACTGTGACTGGTGAAAGCAAAGGGATCACCTAGCCAAAGACAGCAATGTGCACGGAGTGGCAGTTGCCAGAATACTTCAAAGAAAAGTCTGCCGAGTTGAACTTGCCTTCTTGTGTAGGTGGCCCAACAGTCTTGTTGCAAGACAAATCTCTGCTTATTGAACAAATCCTCTTAAGCTGTCTGAACATCAACAGACTGCAGCTTTGAAATCCAGATTATGAGTCGTAGCTCTCACTGGGCGTATCTTTAATGACTGAGTTAATCTGTGAGCATTGTTTCCTTGTACAAACAAGGTGATGTTTCTAACGGATGGACATGGCACTCTTCCGCACACCTGGCCCATAAAGTTGCTGAACTTCTGTTATCTTCAAAGTTCACAAGTTTTCATTACCCTCCTACACCATTCTACAACAAAACCCAGGTCTTTCATGCCATCTGCTTCCATCCCTGTACCCCTCCGAATGGAGTGATTTATTGTCTGCTGAGATAAACATGTGTATACCCTGCTCATTGCCCATGGGGTAAAACACTTCTTTCCCCATTCATATGGCTTTCAGATTATTAAATTTCTTCATTTCATCTTTTCACTGAGGACAATCTTACTGTATAATAGAGATTTAAATTTCTAACTTTGAACTCTTTTAGGAATTGCATCTCCCCACCTCTCATTGGATAGAAATTGGCTGAACGAACATTGAGGGGAAAAAAAAAATTCTTTGTGGCTCTGGTTCATCCTTCAGTGAACATACCCCCAAGAACACTTGCTCCTAAACTATTTCTGTTTGCCAACCAGCAGCCCGCCAGCAGCCCACCCACCCACCTGATGGTTGGGGAGAGATGACAGAAGGGAGAGGAAAAGGAACTGGGGAGGGAAGAGAGAGAATCCAATGACCAATATCCTGGCCCTGGGCCAACCTGGATAATTAGTCTGCCTCTATTTCAAACATTTCCCCATTTGCAGCATGTGTGCGTGTGTGCATGTGAGTGTGTGTGTGTATGTGTGTGTGTATTGGGTAGGGGGAAGGGAACTCCCTTGACAATATTATTTCCTCCTCTCGGTCTTATTCCATCAGAAATAATCTTCAAATTACAAACACAATCCTAGGTGAGAAGCAAATGTCTCAGGAGCTTGCCTCTGATGGGTTTGGAAATAGGGAACTGTGATGAATTTCTAAAAGTCTTAGGAAGATTTTGCCATCGCAGAAAGCACAGATGAAAAGCAAGAGAACAGGAATGTTAAAATAAACACCCCTGTGCTGGCGAACAATGCTAGAAGGCCAGGAAGAGGCGCTGCCCCATGCTGATGGCCCCTTACCCACTCCTCCTCGTTTTGTCCTTGGCCTCCCCATAGGTTTGCTTTTCCAAAAACTGCCTCTCCAGGTGACGTCCAGGGCACAGATGGGACTTATGAGGAGAGAAGCATAAATTCTTGTAGCAAGGCCAACTCCCTCTCTTCGACAGATTGGGCTTTAGCCATTTGATAAAGATAAAAGATGTCATTTGAGTGGATAGGGATAATTCAGTGCTAAACACAGCCAAGCAGTTTAGAACAATCCCCTGACTCATTGCTTCTGGAAGACATCCACTACATATACCTAGTGGCAGAAATGCTGACAGGTACCATAAGAGCTTAGTGGAAAGGCCAAAGTCATCATTAATATTTTAATAAAGGCTGAAACTTAATTTTTTATTTTATTTAGTTTTATAAAGTTGTTCACAATAATTTTATTTAATGTTCAAACACTAATTCCACCACCACTGCACCTTCCCACCACCGTATTTATTTTGAATGTTATGGCTGAAGGTTTAATATTCAAAGGACAGATAAACACTTATAAAACATTTGTTTTTATAGAAAAATAGAAATATTTTAAATCAATTGCCAATTCGTAAACTGGCTGTTTTACTTATAAACTTTTGTTGCGTTTAAGCTTTTCCACTCCATAATTTGTGGTACCTTTATGAATATGCAAATGAATCAATATATTAAAATAAGTATCTCCTCTCCAAGTCTTGCTGTCTTCTGATGCCTTGCTCCTATAATGGTGGGGGGGGGGGGTTGGAGGGGAGAAGTGTGAGGTAAACTGGGAACACTGATGGTGGAGAATGGGCACTGATGGAGGGATGGGTACTCAATCATTGTATGACTGAAACGTAATCACGAAAGTTTGTAAATCTGTAACTGTATCTCACAGTGATTCATTTAAGAAAATTTTTTTAAATCTGGGAGAGCAAATAAATTTTTCTTCCCCCTCAATCTTTGTTTCCAGGTAATCAGACAGCCTTTGAATAGGACATTTCATCAATTTTCAGGGAGGGAAAATACTGACAAGAACTAGAAAGGCAAATGATGATGCTCTAAATGGGTTGTCACACTTCTAATTTGGAGCTAAAAAGAAATTGTTTTAAAACCTAGAGTTGGCTGTGTCACAGGTAGACTTTTAGAGAAAAAAGAGGGATTTAACTCTAAAAAGAAGATGGTTAAAAGGAATACAAGAGAGAAAGAGAGAGAGAGGTGTCTGCCGTAGAGACAGGGTGCTGGGGTGAGGGGGTGAGGGAAACTGGGACCACGGGGACAGGAAATGTGCGCCGGTAAAGGGTGCTGCAACATTGTATGACTAAAACTCAATCAAGAACAATTTTGTAACTGTATCTCACAGTGACTCAATAATAAAATGTTTTAAGTAATAGCTTAGAAGAAATGGAGAAGCAAGTTTATTACATTGATTACAGGATAGAAAAATAAATTACATTGAACAAGCTTCTTTTTTCCTTCAACAAGAAAAGATCATATTTCAAACACTGATAAAGGAAGAAAATTAGACAAGACAAGAGTGTAGGTGAACAGTAGCCTAAGGGTCCCTCTGCCTGTGTGTGGTCAAGGTCCTGGGAAAGTGCTAGCACCTCATGAAGAATGGGTACTTCCTAAGCAGAGACAGCCTTATTTCTTTCCAAATGAAATCCTCTTGCTGACCCATAACATGCTCCAATGGTAGATTCTACTATCAAGCCATTGAAGACTTTTAAGTTTAAGAAGTCCTTGTTTATGCAAAGAAAAATGTGAATGGCTCCAGTCTTCCTCACCAAACTTTCAAGATGCAAAATTGTTATAGAAAAATTATATCAGAACAATAGAACAACACAATTATACATTCCCAAGTTTATAAATATATCTGATGATATTCTCTGGTATGCTGGCCAGAAAAAAATGCTGCAAATTCATCAAATGCATGTGCAGGCACAAAAACCGACGTGGAGATTGCAGGGGCGGGGAGGAGTGCAGAATTAGCTGTAGCAAAGGACTATCACAGTTTTAAATAATAAGATATTGAAATTGGTGACTTTTTTAAAGTTAAATTTTAAATAAATAATCATTCAAGTAACTCAATACTACTCTCATTTTGCTCACATCTGACTTTTTGAAAACTTCAAATATATTCTAAATTCTTCACTGTTCGTTATTCTATTAAAGGACATTTTCACCTTGCTCTTGAAGAAGTTAGATTGTATTAAAGTGTTCTGAAATACTTCTAATTATTTTCATGATGACTGTTATTTGGGGAAATATGCATCTATGCAAATATTTCCACTTCATCTTAGAAAATATTTCATGCTAAGAAATATCCATTTTTTTTCATTCAATTTCTATGGCATCTTGTGTAAGCCAATACTATGTTAGGGTTATATATATTGCTACTGGGGCTAAAGAGAAAGTTCACTGAACTGAGTTGATGCTTTGTGAGTAGTAGGTCTAGATTCGATCCCCAATCACCTCTAGAGTGACCCCCAAACACAGAAACAGGAGGAGCCTCAGGGCACTGCTGCATGTGGTAAAGAAAGAAATGAAGGAAAACTAGAGGATGGGACAGGATGTACAGATCAGGATTGGAACTGGATGAGAAGGAGAAAGGGGAGGGAGCGGGAAAGGGAACAAAAGAGAGAAGACTGGGGCCAGCACCCAGCATTATATTTATTACACAGGAGACAATAGTTGTTGAACAGTTTCATAAAAGACAAATGAGATATATAGTTGGAAAATTTAAGAATTTCTAATTGTATCCCATGCCTCCGAGAATGGTTCAGAAGTATCTAGGCTCTGTTGATTTAGAGAAATATCCCAGTGATCAGGAAGAATACAAATAGGTCCACAAAGACCTGGAGACCAAAATCACAAAACATCATAGATTAGATCAAGACTCTTTTTTTTGGCTTTTTGGGTCACACCCAGAGATGCACAGGGGTTTCTCCTGGCTCACACACTCAGGGATTATTCCTGGCAGTGCTCAGGGGATCATATGGGATGCTGGAAATCCTGGATCAGCCTTGTGCAAGGCAAATGCCCTACCTGCTGTGCTATCACTCCAGCCCCTAGATCAAGATTAATATATGTGTGTACAGAGATCTAGATATCTAGATAGGTAGATTATTTGGCAGCAGAAAAGAAAGGATGAGGTTTATAAGGAATAACTGTAAGATACTTCAGCATCCGATGTCAAGACATAAATGAAAAAACCCTAAGATAGGTATTATCAAGGATGAGGCAGTGAAGCCCACCTGACACCAACACCTGGACCATCCATGTGCCCTTCAGAGCTGGCCAACATGTCCCCTGAAGAGAATGGAAGAATAAATAAAGTGTAGGATCTCGAATTGAATCAATTCCTCCCCTAAAAAAGGCTAAGGGAAATGAGGCTGAATTTAACAAGATTTGGTACAATTGAATTTTCTACTCTTAGGGGAAATGACAACTCTGAACAGATATGCTTACTTCTCAGAGAAACAAAGAAAATTTTGCATTTGCACATTTGGCTGTAAAAAGAATCCACGACATGAGTGGAAGAATAGGACTTTCTTGGGACACTGAGTTGGGAAGGAGCAGGGCATGGCTCCATGCATCCAACCCCAGGCTGCATGGCACCAGGAGTGGACACACCTCCACTGCACTGTGAAATCTCCGAAGAACCCATCTTAGTTGGTCCAAGGATGTTTTATGCATCATTCACATTTCCAAATATGCAAAAAAAGGAGTCTGATGTGTTAACCGAATGATACCTTGTATTAAATTATTCTCCCAATTGACAGCATCATTAATTACCCAACCTCCATAGACCAGTGTGGATCTAAGCACTGTCACTCAGCTCAATAGGTTGTATTTAACAGTTGACCCTATTACCAGCCAAGAGTGCTAGATGCTTTACACATGCTGTCTAGACCTGAAATTGTGATCTGCAAACCAGCAGCATCCTTTAGAAGCTCACTAGAAAAGTAGACTCATAGGATAACCTAACCTACTGAGAGAGAATCTGCATTTTCACAAGATTACCTAGTGACTGCTTGAAAGTTGGAGAAACCCCTTTCTCAGGTATTTAGAATACCCACTTGTGACTACAATTTTTTAAAAAGGCTTTATTGAGGTATTGTGATTTTCAATACTGTTAATGATAGCTTAATGCACGTATCAGTTCAACACCACATCTATTACCAGGGTATCCTCTTCTTGCAACGAAGGTTGCAAAGGCCCCTCCTGTTTCACACCTCCCCCATCATAACCTCAGTTCTGTGGACCACATCTTCAGCTCTGTGGTGCTTGGTCATTCGTTGCTCTTTTACTGTGTGTCTTTTGGTCCCACATCTAAGAAAGATGATTCTGTATCTGCCCCTTTCCTTCTGAATGACTTTACTCAGCATGATACTCTCCATCCATGTAGTGTCAACTTACACGATTTTTTCCTCTCTTACAAATGGAGTGTTCCATTGTGTATATACACCTTAACTTCTTGATCTGTTCCTGCATAGTTGGGTATTTGGGTTGTTTCCCTATCTTGGCTAATATACCAATCACTGCAATGAACGTAGGTGTGCATATGTCCTTTCAAATTACTTTTTGTGTATTTGGGTAGTTACTAAGAAGTGGCATCACTGGGTTTTATGTGAGTTCTATTTCTACATTTTTGAGAAATCTCCATATTGCTTTCCATAGAGGAACATGAACTAGCTAACATTCCTGCCAATAGTGAATGAGAGTTTATTTCTCATTACAAACCACAACTCTACCCAACTGGCTATTTCCAAACTTTTGGATATATGCATTCTCACTAGTATAAGAGGACATTTCATTGTTCGATTTGAATTTCCCTAATCATACGTATTGATGAACACTGTTTATGTGGCCTATTGGTCATCTCTATATCACCTCTGGGAGACTGTTTATCTCTTCTTCCTATTTTTGGTGGGGGATGTTGGATGTTTTATTGGTGAGCTGTATGAGTGCTTTATAGATCTTGGATATTAACTCTTTATATGAAGTTTTGGGAGAAAATATGTTCCTCATTCAGTATTAAGTGCAAATATTTACGAAGCCCAATTTGTTTAGTTTTGTTTTTGTTGTGTTTGCTTCTGTGATGATCTTGTTGAACACAACTCTGAAGTCCAGTTCCTGGAGAATTCTGCCTATGATTTTTCTCCAATGTACTTAGTAGATTCTGGATTAATTTCAAATGTCTTTAATCCAATTTTAATTTACTTACTTTTGTGAGTAGTGTGAGCTACGATTCCAGTTTTATTTTCTTATATGTGGCTATCCAATTTTCTCAACACCATTTGCAAGAGATTTTTATTCTTTCTTTCCTTTCTCTCTCTTTCCTTCTCATAGTCATTTATTACAGGTTAGCTACCCATAAATTTGGGGGCTTAGCTCAGGACTCTTGCTTCTATTCCATTGGTCTGTCAGTCTATCTTTATTCTACTACAATGCAGTTTTGATCATTTCAGCTTTGTAGTAAAATTCCAAATTGGGAAATGCAATACCTCTCATGTACTGATTGGCTATTTTGGGAGTGTTAAAATTCCATAAAAATTTTTGTATAGTGGTTGGAGAGATAGTTCAGTGGGTAGAGAACTAGGCTTGCATGCAACTGACTCAGGTTTGATCCCTGGGACCCTATACCGTTCTTGAGACTGCAAGGAGTGATCTCTGGTTGCAGATATATAGGAATAAACCCTAAGCATCATTGAATGACCCCCAAAAAACAACAACAAAAAAAGCCACTAAAAAGTGTTAGAGCTTTTTCAAAGTCTTTGAAGAATCTCATTAGAATTTCAACAGCATTGCACTGGTTTTGTATAATGCTTTAGGAAGTAAGGTGATTTTTATGTTGATTATTCCAATCCAGGAACAGTAAGTATTTTTCTTTTTTCCTGATGTTCCATTCTATTTCTTTTAGCAGCTATTTATAGTTTTTAATGTATTGGTCCTTTGCTTCTATTATTAGGTTAATTATTAGGTATTTGATGTTTTGTACACTATTTTGGAGGGATATGACCACAATTTTTAACATAAAATTATTTCTCTAAACTCAATGTTATTTATTCTAACCTTCATTTTATATTTACCAGAACTTCTTCCACTGAAACTTGCTTAAATTAAAAAGATAAACATGTGTAAGAATTAGGATAATCAAGAGAAGAATAAGCTACATGATCCAGTGTTCAGAATTAATGGAACCTGAGAAAAAACAGCCTAGATCCTCACTCATGTTTGCTGTTGTGTGGACATGTCTGATGCATGATTTCTTATAGGATACCATCACAAATGACATCATTACAACAGATTTTAAGACCCATAACCTCACATCTATAGAGGTTTTGTTTCTGTGGGGCCACAAGTCCTTTCGATAGCTCCAAATTTTCCTTTAAAAATCTGTGAAATTTTCCATTTAGCCCAGTTTAGGTCAACTTCCATTCTGAAGTCACCAACTTCGCCAAAGAGTCCTTGTCACATTGGAAGACGAGGGAGGGAGGCAAGGGGGGTGGTGGATCTTATTCAAAATGCTACCTGAAATGTAACAGCTACTTATACACTTATTAATCTGATTCATATTTGCTTCCTTGCTGGAGTATAAGTGCCACTAGAATAGGAGCTTTTATGGTCTTTTATCCTCAGTATTTCCCATACCAAGCAGCCCTTATATCTCATCATTGACAAATTTGCTTCATGCAAAACTGAATGAAGGTAAAAGGTGTGTTGTCATAATATTGACACTGTGGTCAGTGTAACTTCCAAATTTTCAAGTATGATCAAGGAAGATAGGAAAAGAATTAGACCAGAAATAGATGTTGTAACGAAAAAGGACTTAAAGATCTGTCAAGGATGCTAGCAAATAGAGGTTAGGCTCTCCAGAAGATTAGAAAACAATCAGAATATCACACACAAACACACACAAACACACACACATACTATCAATAGGTAAGATAAAGAGATGAAGACCAACGCTAGTCACTGTGGCATCTCTGCTACTATCCCAGGATGCTAGCATCAAAGTTTTAGTCCAAACAAGAAAGATTTGTCACTGTTCGACTAGTGACAAACTGAAACAAGATACAAAGGGAAAACAATACTTGGTAAGAACATTGCTATTGCAACAGTAAGAGGAAAAAGAAAGTGCTTGCCATTTCTCTAGACTAAATATAAACCCCCAAATCCATGACCATAAAGAGCCCCACACAGAGTTGGAAAGGCCAGAATAAAACTCCAGCTCTTCGCTTGACTTGCTCCGTAACTCCAGAAAAGTCGTTAAAGGCACCAACCCACACCAGTTTCTTCATTCCCTCCAGCAGATGCCACCGCATCTGTGAGCCATCACTTTCATGTACCACCACACAACTGAGAGACAAAATATAAACAGGCCACAGCGAGATCATTTTTGGCTCAAAACTCAGAAGCTCACCAATTGAAATCTGACTACCTACTTCTTACACAGAGGTCAGGAGGGTCCAGCGAAAGAGACAGATCAGTCCATATCGGCAGATGGCAGCAAGAATAAGCAAGAGAATTTAGGAGGTTGGTCTTGGGCAGACACAGGATGAGCAGATCTCCGTACGCATCTGCCAAAATTATAAGTTTATCCAGAGGTCTGAACTGGATCCACTAACATTCAGCACCAGCTACTATATAGTCTCTACACCACATTACTATCTCAAGACTGTCATCGAGACAAGATACATCACTCGGAGGTATGGATCGAGAAGGGGGCAAAGCACCTGTTCACCTGGGTCCGGATTAGGTCACCTGGCAGCGCTCACTGGCCTTCTCCAACAACCAAAAATAAAATTATTCTCTGACCCACAGCTTCTGCTGCAACCAGTTCAAGAAATAAAAGCAGGGGCTGGAGCAATAGCACAGCGGGTAGGGCATTTGCCTTGCACGCGGCAGACACGGGTTCGATTCCCAGCATCCCATATGGTCCCCTGAGCACCGCCCAGGAGTAACCTCTGTGCATTGCCAGGTATGACCCAAAACGCAAAAAAAAAAAGAAAGAAAGAAAGAAAGAAAGAAAGAAAGAAAGAAAGAAAGAAAGAAAGAAAGAAAGAAAGAAAGAAAGAAAGAAAGAAAGAAAGAAAGAAAGAAAGAAAGAAAGAAAGAAAGAAAGAAAAGCATGTTTTCTACAGCGATCTGCCCATAATAGCCAAGGCTCGTTTAAGAATGGAAAGTTTCCCTAATTTTAGTGCCTGTTTAGAACCAAGGAGAAAAGGCCCATTTCACTCTACCAAGAACACAGATTTCCTGACATCCAGATATATTGCCACTTCCAGCTTCCTCTGTGACAGGTGCCCCTAATTAGAATATGCCTAAAAACCCCCTTCCTTCCACCCTTTTCTCTATTGTTTCCTGACTCTTCTGCCTGATTTTATGCTGTCCCAAACCAACTGACAGTGAACGATTCCTTTGTTAAGCGAGCTCCAGAAAGAATACCCATTGCTGGTAATTATACCACTTGGGTAGTTTTAGTTTCTGCGAGAAGGAAGTTAAGCCTTGATAACTAGCAGAACTCTAACATACAGTAAATGCCCAGCAAAGAAAAATTCAATTTAATTAAGCCAGAAAAAAAATCTATATCAGGGTGATACAATTCTGTGAGCTATTCACAAAGACGCTATAAGGATTAAATTATATCCTCCCAGTAAAAACATTTTGAAAGCCATAATGTGCTATGTGATCATAAGGTATCATTAGGTTACAAACAATATATAATCAGAACCACGTAAGTAGTAATATAATGGTGTTTGTCCCGTGGATGTTTAAAGATGAGAGATTTGGAAATTATTTCAAACATTGTGATAACATGGATCTTGAAAGCCAAATAAGGGGAAAAAATTATTTCTATAGCTTTTCAGAACAATCTTAATTAATATAGATCTCAGTGGGGGGAAAAATGAATTTCTAAACACTCTCTCCCTGCTTTGATCAGACTGTAACTCGCTGTCTTCAATTTGGTTCCTGTGGCTAAATTCACACATCTTTAAATGTGCCAACCTCTGCCACAGCAGAAAGCATAACAACTGCAGAAAGCAAGTAGTTAGGATGTAACTCCTGCCTGGCTGTCATTTTTCCAAAGCTTCTGAGTTCCTGTAACACGTAGAGAAGTCACCTATACTGTTTGATCCTTCCCTCATTTTCTGGTGGCCTCAAATACAAAGTCTCCTGCCCAAAGGCTGCCCAGGCCTAGCGCTTCTGCCTCGTCCCACCAACATGCAATTGCCATGATGTGTCTACCTATTCTCTGCAGGGTCTAGAGTGTTTGACCTAGTTCCAGACTCCAGCCTTCCAAAGACTGAACTTGCTTGTTTACGTGGGGTGGAGCCTCGAGGAGAGCAAGGGAATGTGACTAACTTGCCAGCTTGCCTGAGAGAGGGTCTGCTGAGTGAAATGAGCACAGACCAGGGGCTGTTCTTCAGAGTTAACAGCTCAAGAATCCTAACATTCTCCCAGGAAATAACCAGCCATTTGAAAATAGTTTGCAATGTAGCATTCGCAAAAAAAAAAAAAAAAAAAAACACAATGTACAGGTTCAAGTAGCTGCCAGATATTTACTGCTCTCAACTGAACAAAGAATTTGATAGACGTGAACAGCATGAGTCTTCACAGCAAGCAAAAGAAATTAATGTAATTTAGTCCCCTTTTCTAGGCATGCAATTCAGGTAGATTATGCAACTATAGAGATTATGTGATTTTTTTCAGGGTTACACATGTGGCCAGTTTTTGTTTTGAATGCTCAGAATCTTTCTGATTTCAAAACCATCATTCTACATGCCTTAACTTTGAATGAATATAAATATTTGTCCATTACATGTTGAGAGAGCTTGGAAAGTGAATTTTATCCACTGTTTTCTGCACCACAGAAAGTTGCATTGCAATTTAGACTAAATAGATTAGAAACCAAACAAAATGAGAGAGTCGGGAGTATAAATAAGTAATAATTATGAGATATTTGAGGCAAGAAAGTGGATTTTTTGGTGGGGGGGGTCCACACTCAGCTGTGCTCAGAGCTTACTCCTGGCCTTGTGCTCAGGGATAACTCCTGGCAGGGCTCAGGGAACCATGTGGAATGCAGAGGATTTACCCAGAGCCAGTCACACACAAAGCTAGTGCCTTAACCCCAGTATTATCTCTGGCCTCATGGAAATGAATTTTTATCTAGCATCATGTTCTAGTACTCTGAAGGTCAATAAATAGTGACTAACTATATTATGTCATGAGAACACTTTAGTCACCACTTCTACCACTGCAGTATATGACCTGGGTGGCCTGAAAAGATACCGTGCCTCCGTCAATGTTTCCTTGCTGCCATCCTTGGCCAGCATCCTCACAGCAGCCCCCCTGAAACAGGACAGCTCATCTTCTCCCCACTTATCTTCTTCAGGTAAGAAAAAGAAGTTGGAGGCTGTACAGAGGGTGTGGTGCTTGCCTTGCACTCACCTATCGAGGTTCAATCCCCAGCATCCTTTATGCTTCCCTGAGCACAGCCAGGAGTGATTCCGGAGTACACACCCAGGAGTAAGCCCTGAGCATCACTGGGTATGATTCAAAAGGCAAAATGAAAAAAAAAAAAAAAAGACAGAAGCACAAGAAAAAAAAATTGACATTTTTTTTTTAAAAATTTATTGAATCACCTTGAGATATAGTTACAATTGTGCTCTCATGTTTGAGTTATAATCACACAAGGAAAATTGACATCCTAATAAAAAAAAAAACATCTTCCCCAAACGTCCCAGAAAATTTTTGCCCACATGTCACTGACCCAACTCTACAACAGGGAGCTATGAAAAGGGGGGAAGCATAGCAAATAGAGAACAAGTAACTTTATACAAGTTTGTCCCTCTTACACCCATTCTCCAACCCTCCCCCTCCATTCACCCCGGAAGCTGATCTTAATGAACTTCACCACTGCATTTGTAGATCTTTAGCTGCTTCTCTCACTCAGCCAGCAGGGGTCCAGGTAAATTACTGAAGGGAATAAAAAAAATAGATTAGAGTATGTGTCCTCAGTGCTTCCCCAAAGGAGTTCCCAGAAGTGGTCAGCCCTTCTTCACAACTTCTTTTAAGTAGGCCTTTACACAAACATCTGTCCTGGGTTACAGTGGCCATCCTTCCTCCACTTCTGTAAGATTATGAGGTTTTAACAGCCCTGGAATCTGTGTTTCCATACACCATATCCACACTTCTGTAAACAGTTCTTCTATTGGGTTTTACATTTATTGAGGAAACCCTCATTTACAATATTACATATGTTTTAGGAGTACAGTTTCATGCATCTTCAAAAATATGTTACCACGCCATATGTAACCACTCTTCTGATAATTTCAGTTGTAAATGATTCTTTTACTAAACCCTCTTTAAGTCATTCAACTTTGCATGTGAGTCAACAATGTTTTCTGTTCATAGCAACTCTGGATAAGCTATAACATAAGCCCCAAACATAACATGAGAAAAATAAACCATCCAAAGGAATAGGCCACAGACGTAAGAGAACTGTACTATGAAGTCACACTTGGTGGAACTGATAGATCTTATAAGTATCAAGACAGAAGCAAACCCAGGTAGGTCATCTCTGAACAGTGCTAAATATATAAATCCATATAAAAAGCTCCCTTTGATTCTTTTTTAATGTATCCCCTTGGTATATCTACCCTCATTCTCTTAGGCAACCAATCAGTCAACATTCAGGTAAGGTTTAGGTAGACCCGAGTCTTTGACTGGTTAGAGTAAATTATGTGGCTCTATTCTTATCTGTTACGTTATAATTTCATTCTCCAAAATCTCCGAGTTCCAAGAATGACTTCCTATCATTGCCCACCTTCAAATCATCCCAGGATGGTAAACAGAATATTTACTGCCAAAATAGCAACTAACATTTGTGAATGTTTATGATTTGCCAGGCACTGTGACATGTTTCTTTGTTTATTCAGTTTCATTTTTAACCTCATTTCATAAATCACAAAGCTGAGGCTGAGAGGTTACATTCCTTGGCCAAGGGTACCCAGTTAGGAAGCGCAGCAGCTAGTCCTCCAGCTTAGATACTCTCATGTCAGAATCTATGTTCGTACAAGACAGTCTATAGGAGCGATTTAGAATGCAAGCTCTATGGAGACAGGGATATATCTCAAAGGGGTGGCGCCAATAGTTTGCAGTGACAAATCTCTAAGTTAGATTCCTGTATGGCACTACTAGCAAGCCCCTCCCTCCATCTCCGAGGAGGGATATGGAGGAATGGATTCACGGGATAACTCTGAATCCAGAACTACCACTTAGAAGCTATGTGACAGAGGACAAAGTTAATACATTTCTTTCGATTTCCACATCTATAAAGTGGAAATCAGTATAGTGAATTTTATGAGCATTAAATGACTGCCCAGCAGTTTACCCAGATTTAGGCACAAAGTGGCAACATGATAAACATTAGTTCTTATTGTTCCATCATACATAATTCTGCTCAGACAATGAAATAGCATCACTACAGAGCCAAAGAGAATCAGTAGACTTATAAATTAGGCAAGTCATTTACCATCTCCAGTGTTGCATTTTTACATATCTAAAATTGGAATGAAAGCCTCATTGGGCTTCAGTGTTTTATGAATAGCAAATAAAATCACTTAATACTCTAAAGCACAGCATAATTCTAAATTCTTTCTTTACTCACTCAATTATCCCAATGGTAGTAGAACAATGGTCAGAGGCAAGGGGCCTTTTGCATTTTGAGTGATAGTCTCTTTTATTAGTCTTTTTTTGAAGCAACTGTTGAAACCTTCCCTGGAGCTCTTTAAACTAGCTTGAATATAGTGCCATTGGCCAAGAATTGGAAGAAAAGATAAAAAAAAAAAGGGACTATATTAAATTAAGGAGCTTCTGCACCTCACAGGGAACAAGGACCAGAATACAAAGACACACCACAGACTGGGAGAAATTATTTTTCCAACACTCACTCATAAAGGGTTAATATACGAGATATATAAAGCAATGTAGAAATTTATAAGTCAAAAACGCTGCTCCAGGACAATAATATACTGACTCAATATGTGGCTGACTCAGGTTTGACTGATCTCCCGCCACCCCATATAGTTACCCAAGTCCGCCACAAGTGATCTCCGAGCACAGAACCTAAGGAAAGTCCTGGGCAATACCAGGTGTGGCACACACACAAACCAAAACTCAATTCCATCAAAATATAGGGAGAAGAGATGAGCAGAAACTTCTTCAAAGAAGAAAACAAATGGCCAAATGGTCCATGAAAAAATGCTCTGCATCACTAAGCATCAGGGAGATGTATATCAAACAATGAGATATCACCTCACACCACAGAGATCGTTGCACACCCAAAAGAATAACACCAGCTGGTGTGTGGTATGGCTGCTGGGGAAAAGGGACCCTCATTAAATGTTGATGAGAAAGTCAACTGATGCAGTCTTTTTTACAGTTTGATCATTCCTTTAAAAACTAAAAATTGAGTTTCCATATGACCCAGCAATTCTACTTCTTGGCATATACCCAACCGCCCCAGAAACAAAGCTAAAAAGATATCAACACTCCTTTAGTCATTGCAGCACTATTTATAATAGCAGCAATTTTGAAACAACCCAAGAGCCCAAGAACAGTTGACTGGATAAAGAAATTATGGTACATATACACAATGGAATACTACTCGACAGTAAAAAGAGATCAAACCATGCAACTGGCTAAGTGGACGGATCTGGAGTGAAGTTATTCAGAGGGAAGGGACAGACACAGAATGGTCTCTCTCATATGGGGGGCATAAAAAAATATATATAGCTGGGGAATAACTAATGTCCAAAGGCAATAGAATCAAAAAGCATGAGAAATCTCGTCTTTAACAGAAAGCTTGCCACTGGAGGAAGGGATTCCTAGTGGGGGTAGGGATAGTTCAGGGAAGGGACCATTATGACAATGGTGCAGAAAATAGTCACCCTGGAGGATGACTGAATGCTGAAAGGAAGTAAACTGATATGCCTGAGAGTGTATTCGTAAATCATGGTAACATCAGGCGATTAAATGGGCTGGAGTGATAGCATAGCGGGTAGGGCGTTTGCCTTGCACGCGGCCGACCCGGGTTCAAATCCCAGCATCCCATATGGTCCCCTGAGCACCGCCAGGAGTAATTCCTGAGTGCAGAGCCAGGAGTAACCCCTGTGCATCGCCAGGTGTGACCCAAAAACCAAAAAAAAATAAAAAATAAAAAAAAAAAATAAACTAGCTTGACCTCCATGCTGCTGTCGGGCTCAAACAATTTCAGGAACAATGACAAGATCTTAACGTTTGAGAGGTCTTTCATTCTGCCCTTGGAATGCCTCTTTCAAAGTTTAAGCCTGAAAAGTCACAGTTCCCAATGTAGATGCTTCAAGGTATTAGCAATTTAGTCTATTCCGTTTATTGAACATTTTCTATAGGTCAGGCCCTTACTTGTCACTAGAGAGAGAACAGTACATCAGAAAATGCTCCCTTTATAGTTGCACAGTCTCACAGAGAGCCAGACAAGAAGAGATGTCATTGCAATGCAAAGTGCCCGGAAGGAAAATTCTGCCTGGGGCAGCAAAGGCTTGAGAAAAGTGACAAATGAGATGAAACTTGAAAGATTTTCAGAGGAGGAAAGAAGGAACTGGGAGTTCCAAGCCCACCTCCATTGAGGTGGCATATGCAGAGCCTGTTGCAGGAAGCTTCTGGAGTCTCATGCCCCCTTAGTCTATTTTCTGGTGGAGAAACAGCACAGAAAAAAGATTGAGGAGCTAGTGAAGTCAGTGGGCCCCCACAGGTGGCTGGTGTGAGGCAGAGAGGAGAGAGACAAAGTGAGCAGTGGTCGCTTCCTCCCCAGCCACCTCCGCCACCCCAGGCCCAGCTGGGAAAATTAGGACCGATAAAGTCTAGAAAGTCGGTCCTAGGTTTCAGTCCAGGATTTCCAGACACTTTGTCCTGTCTCGCAGGAAAGAACTTCAGGAGTGAACAAACAGTGAAGTAAAAACAGATTTAATTTGGAGGGTTTTAGGAAGGTGAAGGAGGGAGAGAAAGGGAGAGCGTACCGTGCTCAAGAGAGAGCACAGGCTTCTCCAAAGGTGTAGAGAGCCCCTGTGTATCTAGCATTAGACATGGAAACATGAAAGTACACATCTCCAGAGTAGAGATGTGGGTGCCACATGAGGTCGGCACCACATGTGCTTGTCCACGTGGGCACAAGCAGCACATGGGCGCAAGCAGCATATGAGCAGCTTCCTTTGTTGGCTTTTATAGATTTTTTCCCCCAAGGTGCCCCACGTGAGGCTTTCTAGCTAGGTAAGAGTCTGTTGCTAGGGTGGTTGCCAAGAGGTTGAGTTTGGAGTGGTCCATGGTCCTCTTTTCCCGGCCTTTGTTCCTGCTGGAGCTACTGGACGTCCAGCCTTCTCTGGGTCTGTGGTTGGCACCAAGTGAGGGTCATATCAGGCCTTGGTTTCTATATTTGCAGCCTTGGCCCTATTGGGGTTTTTTTATATAAAGTAGTTCACAATATTTGATTGCATTTAATATTCGAACACCAATCCCACCACCATTACACCTTCCCACCACCATATTTGGATGTTTCCATCCTGAACCCCAACCTCTGCCATAAAGCAGAATCAAAATAATTTATTTTGTATTGTTTGTTATGAATAAATAGCTGAAAATGCTCCAAAAAACTTTCCTTAGAGGAGAGTGTGTGAAGATTGTTGTGTTTCACCCAGGGGCCATTAAGTCCAACCCTTAACAGCATATTAATAGGCCATATTGGTTCTATCCCATTGCTTATAGATTTTGCTCGAGTGGGCACCAGTAACGTCTCCATTGTGAGACTTGTTTGTTACTGTTTTTGGCATGTTGAATACACCACGGATAGCTTGCCAGGCTCTGCTGTGCAAGCGGGATACTCTCGGTAGCTTGCTAGGCTCTCCGAGAGGGACGGAGGAATCGAATCCAGGTCAGTCGCGTACAAGGCAAATACCATACCCACTGTGCTATCACTCCAGCCCGTTGGTTCTATACATTCTAGAAATTCCATTACCATGGGGGTCCTTCCCTGTCTACTTGCCTACATCACTAGAACTGGACAAGATATCTACTTCATTGTCTCAAACTCTAAGGAGTACAACTTTGGTTTCTTCTTTTTACTTTCAAAAGGAGTAAGACAGGGGGGTGAGAGAGATCTGTGTTGGATATCTAACTGTTTTTTATTTTAATTACTTAAAACAATGTCCTTTATTCTGCCAGATTTTCTCCCTTGTCCTATATTTCAGATGGCAATCTGGGTGGGGGGGGGGAGTGGAGGCTGAGGAAGGAGGATAGAGTGAGTGATCATGATCATATATGGCTTAGTTGGGAACTTTTTCATATTTTTAATTAAAAAAGAACAACAAATAACTATTATAGACAATAAATTGGTGTGTGCCTTGCAAGAAGTTTATAGTAAATATAAGAAACCAAAAAAAAACTACCTAAAGAAGCCTTAAATCTTGTCATGCAATGTTCATGTTTGTTAAGTGAATGAGGAGGATCCAAAATAAAAAGTATCTCCACAGGGGCTGAAGCAATAATCTAGTAGGTATAGCTCTTACTATGCACAACAGCCAACCTGGGACCCCGGGGCCCTGGGACCCCAGACGGTCCCTCAAGCTGTGTCAGGGGTGATCCTGAGCACGGACCCTGGAGCATGCCCAGCATCACTGTGTGTAGCCGCAAAACAAAGCAGCTGGAAGAAGGATCTCTGTAGAACCAAGTACAGTTTCTGATTTTTGAGGTTTTCTTTGCTTTGGTTTTAGCCTTTTGGGTCACACCCAGTGATGCTCAGGGGTTACTCCTGGCTCTGCACTCAGGAATCACTCCTGGCGGTGCTCAGGGGAACATATGGGATACTGGAGATCAAACCCAGTTTTGTCACATGCAAGGTGATTATTCTCCCCGCTAGATTATTCCTCCAGTCCCCCAAGTACCTTTTTAAAGTTTTCTTGGTTAATCCTCCTCTGGGGAGAATTTACTCAGGGGGCTTGCCGGGGGGTGGGGGGGAGGTTATAAAAGAGTAATGGAGAAGTGAGCCCCCGAAGGCAACCAATAACTTTAAGTGACCCTCACAGAGCTGGGCTCAGGGTCAGGTTACAGAACGCAGAGGTGAACTGGACATAGCCCCTGCACCGGAAGAGATCACAGCATAGAATCACAACCCATCTGGGTGTCTGACCCATCTCCCCATTTCACAGCACTCCTGGATTGGACTCTCCATCCCAGGTAAAATCCAGTCAGTTTTCCCTGCCACCATCCCTGGGTTACAACTGTGAGCACCACACAGGAGCCCAGAGAAGACTCACTCTGCCCTGCTCATGTCACCTGACACTGAAGCTGCCTGGTTTAGCACCACTCTGAAGACTTAGGATGGAAGGCTTCCCCCAAATCTCACTACAGGGCAAGTGTTCATGCCACATCACTGCAGGCCCTGTACTCAGCCCGGGCCTGGCCTTACTCCAGTTCCACCTGGCCGTGTAGAATCCCACAACTCCATATGACACCGGACGCATCCTTCCTTTAAAGACACATGTGTTGACTGTATTACCCAACAAATACACGAAGCACATTTCTTACAGTTCTCCGTCTATCTGATCCTTGTGGACAGAAAGTCAGATCCTCTAATTCAAGCAGCCAACTCCTCTCAATCAGTTATTCTGTTTGACCTTATGATTGAAATTTATTAAATTACCTCCAAGTCTTCACTCTAATGAGACTTATTATATGAGTGAACAATTTCACTTAGGGCTAAGAAGGATTTTATTACAAACCATTTACAATTTTAAAATCAGCTTGTAAGGATGATCTTTCATATCTAGGAAATTATTATTTGCTTGGCACATGGTAAATTCTCAATATATATCATGAAAAGGAGAGTAATTAATCAAAACATTAAATTCTAATGCTCAAAAATCACTGTAAGTGTAGGTCTATTGATAAAAAACAAATAAACTTAAAGCCAGAAAGCTATAGTCAAATAGCTCTTTGAACATACGTTAATTTTATCTTACCTTTAATAGCTTTTTGAATGCAATACATGTAATAATATAACCATCTATAATTTACTAAACAGGCCATAGAACCTCTTTAGTAAACCATTTTATTGCAAGCATATAGGCAATTTGATCCCTTAAAATATTTTAAGTTCTTAATGAAAATAGAGTAGAATGTTTTAATTAGGGCTAAAAGAAAAACCTATCTTACATTTGGGTGCTTTTCTATTCATTCATAAATAATCCTGCCAAATTGTGCTAAATATGTTTTTAATGATTTTTACAAAATTAGACACTTTACTAAAAATATGCCTTAATGATCAAAAGGGCCATTTTCCTCCTATAAATGTACACCAAAGTGGACTCATTTGCAGCCTTTTCAGTGCATTAATAATGATATTTAAGCACATAAACTGTCTTTAAAATAATTCAAACAGTACAAAGAAAAGCTGTGCCTGAGACCCTAGCTTACTTTACTTGACTTCCTGGTAGGTGCACACTAATTCAGGCACGCATCTTTCTAAAGTAGGTGACAGTGACAGTTTTTGACATATATGCTACCATATATGTTTCTGATGTAAATGCTACCATATAATGTGCATTTTCCCATAAATGGTCTGCCTTAATAATAACCTTAACATAGCATGATAGTCATACAGAATCACTATGCATTGCATACCTTACTATTTCTAATGCCTGTAGAGTGTGGAAATACCACATTTTACTGCATAATCATCACAGATTTTATTTTTAAATTTTTTTTTGTGAAAGTGTAAGGTGCAACAATTATGAGAAACACTTTTTCTAGTTGTGTGGAATTGCTTAGAAACAAGCTATGAGTATTTTATAGTGGTGACAGTTATTCAGTGAAATGCAGTAGCATTGTTTATTATTACTAACCCTAATTAACAGGCATTTAAACTGTTTTAATCTTTTGCTATTGCTAATAGTGTCAATATGAGCATTCTTGGGTATGATTTATTCTGCAAAGTTTCAAGCATGCTATTTCTGGGTCTAAGACTATGTGTGTATAAAATGTAAAAGATATTACCAAACACCTTTCCAGAAAGGTGACGCCAACACCAATATATATTCTCAAGACAGTGTTTAGTTACATCCTTTTCCCTACAATCTGATGCAAACTAAATATTATCAAATGCTCCAGTATCTGCAATATGGTAAAAGTATTTTATGAGATTATAAAATATGGTCTTAATAAATTCCCATACATGTTTTAATTCTCAGTCTTCTTTTAAACACTCTTCTGCTAAAATATATAAATTATTTTCATTTAGTTAGCTGACTCTATTCTCTATTTTCTCCCTAAATAATTTAGAGAATTCAGTCTTTTTAGAATTTGTCTCAACTTTCCAATATCCTTTCACAAAGGCATGAATGCCATCAGGAAATACATAAAAATACAAATGGTAACTGCTGTCTGGTTGTTCAGTGACCATTTTTTATTTTACCTATCTTTTTTCGTCAATAGCTAATTATTTGTAGGATACCTATTTTCCAAGCACTCTTCTGTAGGATAGGGTTGGAGAGATAGTGCATCGAATAGGGCGTTCGCCTTGTACTCGGCCAACCCGGGTTCGATTCCTCCGCCCTTCTTGGAGAGCCTGGCAAGCTACCGAGAGTATCTCACCTGAATAGCAGAGCCTGGCAAGCTCCCTGTGGCATATTCAATATGCCAAAAACAGTAACAACAAGTCTCACAATGGAGACATTACTAGTGCCCGCTCGAACAAATCAATGAACAACGGTATGACAATGACAGTGATATTCATGTTCTGCCTGACTTTATTCCCAAAATGAGCATAGGAATTAAGTACTAACATTACTTCTGTCATACACACAAGAGGTTAAATAACTTCACCCATATCCCACAGATATGAAGGGCTGCAGCATAGAAAGGCCCATCCCAGGTCTTAACCACCACCTCATACTGACCCTTAGGAATATGTACTATTTTGTTGTTGTTGTTAATTATTTTTTATTTAATCACCGTATTATACACAGTTACAAAGTTGTTCATGATTGAGTTTCAGTCACACAATGTTCCAATACCTATACCTTCAGCAATCTACATTTCACTTTCCATCAATAATATCCCTAGTTTCTCTTTCACCCCATCCTATGCTCTATGACAACTCCCCCCCTCTAGCTCCCCCTCCCTCCTTTCCTCCCTCCTTCTGTCTCTCCTCCCTTCTCCCCACTTTGGGCATTATGGCTTGCGATACAGATACTGAAAGGTTATCATGCATGATAACATGTACTATTTTAATAATATTAAAAAATAAAATAGATAAATATCATCTGAAAGCAAGTCCATTTACTAACCAGAAATCAATAGCTTTATGGACAGAACTTATTCCTCCTTTGTGAGTCGCCCAGGATCTTTTTTACTATTTTCAAAAACAATTTTACCTTCCCAAGCCACGTCAAACCTTCCCTCCCTAACCCCATATCTGCCTGAAGATTTAAAGCATGCATTTTAACAAAATCAAGGTTATATGGTCTTTTAATCTCCCTATAATTCATTTTTATCAGCTTTCTTTTGTCTCCTGTGAAGACATCTTGTGCTATAAAATACACACTGTAATTTAATTGTTGGCTATTCTGTGTAATATTCTTAGCCAGTTTCTACATCTATTTCTGAAGATCCTCAAATCTCTCATTTCAGCTGAGAGTTTTTCCCTAACATCACTGGGAACGGCCATGGCACACCTACCACTGACACTCGGCTCCACGGAAAGCCCCCTGGCTGCTGGTGGCAGTGACTGAGAAGTCCCATCAAAGGACACCAACAGATTGCATTACAATCTGTCAATCTTTCTCTGGAGGAAGGAATTGGCAACTTGTTATATTAAAGAACTGCAATCAGGCATCTGGAATATGGCAGCGTACGGTGGTTTTATGTGATCTGATGAGTTTCAGCAATTTATTATCCTGAGATTTCTGACATAATCTTATGCAAATCTCTACTACAAATGTATATTTTGGGTGAATCACAATTCTTATATGAGCCACACCTTTGTGACTTGCCTCTCCATCAGAAAATAAGCTTCGAATAGTCCCATGCAGGCTTGTTCCAAAGAGAGAATGAAGTACTTTTAAAATGTTAATTAACAAAATATCTGTCCTCTTCATTTGCCTCATGCCAGCAGGAAAATTAAGACAGCTTCTTAATAAAACATTTGTGTCAACCTGCGCCTGTTCAGCAATAACCTCATCATCATTTTTCCACATAGAGAGATAATTAGACAGACAGACAAAAGAGGCTGGGAAGGGCAAATAGTGAGTTGATTGAATATTTGCCATGTGCCTAGCACTGAGGTTCTGCTCTACATGCAATTTCACTAAATCCTCTCAAAGATCCTGAAGTGTGTTATTACCACCCCCAAATCACAAAGAAGAAAAACAAAACTTAGATTTGAAATGAATTGCACAAAGACGTATAGTAAATTGCTGAGCTGAGATTACCTACCAGTTAACTTGTCTCTATAACAAGTCACCTGACCCTAAGACATGTTGGCTTAAAACTGTGCCATTGGTACAGGTTAAAACTGTAAGAGAAAGATTTAGGCTGAATTTGGCTCATCTGAACCAGGTCTCACTGTGTCAGAACTCTGCTGCGGAGAGTCAGCTTAGCATGTGGCTAGCAAGGTAGCAGTGTTCTCAGCTACATGTTTCCCTTCATCAAGAAGGTAATTCTAGACTAATTTACATGAGAGCCCAGGATTCCACACTTGGTTACAGCAGGCAAGTCCCAGAGAATATACATTTTTTTTTTTTTGCATGGGTCACTGCAAAAAAGAGAATTGGGTTTCCGGAAGTCACGCCTGGTGATGTGTAGCCTGGTTTGGTGCTTAGCGTAACCAGTGCTAGGGACGACATAGGGCATATGATGCTGGAGATGCAAAATATGATGCAAAACCAGAATCATGCACACAACAAGCATGACTTCTGCATGTAGGCTCTCTCCTGACCCCTGCATAGACTATTCAATCTTCTTACTGTATTACATTTTGATGTTCAAATGTATGTCCCAAATTAGACCACATTCAAGTCCAGAGGAGAAGAAAATCCAGCTCTTGAGAGGCCAATTTTCTGCCAGCTCTGTGAGTTCCAGTCACATTTTACTCAAGTGCAAGCCCAAAAACCCTGTGCAATTCCACTCCTACACTTCTTTGACTGCAGATCTAGTTCTCACCCCACATCTGCTCTGCTGAGGGTGGCACGGGCACCACCTCTGGCAGGCAGACTTTCCCAGCACCAGTCCAAGGTCATGGAAAGAGATCAGCAGACAACAGGAAAGGGCAGTGAGGTTGAGTTTGCCTCCCTCTGGTTTGGGGTCCATCTCTGGGCCAGGCTGGCTCTGCATTGATATGGGCCCATCCTCATGTGTCCATTCCCCCAGAGGCTCGGAGGCCTTCCTGCCATTGCTAATCTCTCTGCGTTGCCCCATCATTTCTTGATCATCAAGCCTGTCCCAGTAATCTGTATTCAACTCCTTCTACTCTAAACACTCATTATTCCTGTTGCCCAGGTGGAAAGCAAAGGGGCACATACATTCCTATAATCTCCTGAATCTGTACTGTGGAACAACTATGCAATTTCCCTTCTGCAGTGTCAAGCACTAAGGAAACAAATCTTTCATCCACTCAGAAAACACTTACCAGGTAATTCCTAGGCCTAGATCACGAAATCCCCGTTAATCATCGATTTCTCGAGCGGGCTCAGTAACCTCTCCATTCGTCCTTCCCCTGAGATCTTAGAAGCCGAGAGAGAGGCCTAGATACAGGCTAGAAATTGGTCTGCTAAGTTGCATGAGTCCTAAAAACTTTCCTCAATGGTGACAGGCATCTATAATAAACTTAAATAAATAATAATCACATAGTAACATTCTTTAACAAAAATGTAAGGAGACTATACTGGAGAAGTAGTCAGGTGTTCGCACAATCCCTAATTAGAACAGGTATGTTGGAGCCAGGGCACATTTACCACCAATAAAGCAAGGTACTTATACTCTGCTTCCTCCTTGGAGTGAGGGGACTGACTTCACAGGTTTACTGTGATGACTAACAGCAATAATACCTAACATGGAGCATAGGCCAGTGTCCCTGGAGGCAACATGTGTTCAGTCAGGGTTACATAGGACTTTGAAAGAGACACAAGAGAAGGAACAACATGCATTTGCTTCGGAGATCAAGGAAAACTTTTTCAAAAAGCAGGATTGTCAAAGCATTCTTACAAAGATTAAGTGAGCACCTATTAATGTATATCAATATCTCCTTTCCCAAGGAAGATTCTGCAAACCCCATTTGTAAGTCATTCCTCCTCCCTCTGACCAACACAGCATTTTGTCTTTATACTCCCAGAACAGCAATGTCTTAACTTCTGTTAAAGCTGTTAATGTGCGTGGTTTATCTGCAAAGGAAAGGTAAGCTCCTGAGGCAACTGTGAGCCTCTTACCTCTGCCCCTCCAGTAGAACTCCACAACTGCTCAGCGCATTAGTCTCTGTGGCCATTATTGCAACTCCCATCTCCAGCCTCTGAACCTTTTGCCTTTATCTTAGCTGCTTGATGCTGTGACCAAACTTCTGCTCTGCTAGCACTAGAGGGAGATTGTGGCACCAGAGGAACGAGAGGGAAGCTGTTCATTTTTGTTCGTTTCCAATTGACACCCTCCCTGTACCTTGGGGAAATCTCTTGTTGTTGTTGTTGTTGTTGTTGTTGTTTGCTTTTTTGGGGTCTCACCCGGCGATGCACAGGGGTTACTCCTGGCTTTGCACTCAGGAGTTACTCCTGGCGGTGCTCAGGGGACCATATGGGATGCTGGAGATCGAACCCGGGTCGGCTGCGTGCAAGGCAAAGGCCCTACCCACTGTGCTATCGCTCCAGCCCCTGGGGAAATCTCTTGACCTCTGGAGAATCCTTCTTGGAGCAGCAACTGAACCCACCTTAAGGACTCTAGTACCAGGAAGCACATGCCTTTTCATTAATATTATTAATAAAAGCACTGCATCACTGTATCACTGTCATCCCATTGATCATTGATTTGCTCAAGCAGGCACCAGTAATATCTCCGTTTGTTCTAGCCCTGAGATTTTAGCAGCCCCTCTTTACTCGGTCTTTCCAGTGGTGCCACATGGAGACTCTTTCAAAGATAAGGGGAATGAGACCCATCATTGTTATTGTTTTTGGCATATCAAATATGCCACGAAGAGCTTGCCAGGCTCTGCTGTGCAGGCAGGATGCTCTCGGTACCTTGCCAGGTTCTCCAAGAGGAAGAACTAGGCTATAAGATGTTGCTTTTGGGAGCTTTGTTTTATAGTCTCTGGGTCTTGGCTGTTGATGGGATTACAGGGTGCAGAGTGGGAGGGGGCGGCAGGTGGCAGTCATGGGTGTGACTGCCAAGCTACTGGAAAATGGGGGATCTGGATGGAGGAGGCCCAGTCCGTATTTGAGTAGGCTTGAGATCTCAGTCCCAGGTCCTGCACACCTAGGTTCCTCTGCTGGTTTCTTCATGCATGAGGCTCGTTTTATTAATAAAAAATTAATTTATTTTATTAAGGTTCAGTTTTCAAATCTATTTTCAAACCCCTGCCCCAACTTCTCTTTCAAAGGAACATTGTGGAGATAATTTTGTATGAAACAAAACTAGCAATTTTAATTGTAAATTTTTTTATGTTTTGACATATGGCAATACAGTTATTCCAACTAAAGTACAAATAATTTCCCCAAAATATTTTTGGCTTCTCTGTGATCAAGACTGTCTCCCAAAATAGTTTCAGAGAATATTGTTCTTTCTAACTTCTAGCTTTGTCTTTTCTAGGATTTCTGAAAGTTAAAATACTGAAGTGTGGTCTCTTTGCTAGCTAGCTTCATTTGTTTGCCACAATGTGTTTAAGATTCATCCACATGGCTGCAAGTTCAGTAATCTTTCCCTAAGATCACAAACAATGGCTTCTATGCTCTATTCTAGACTTTAAATTTTATCTTTTATGTTTAAGCATCATCAAAAAACCTTAAAAAAGAAGAGAGAAATGATAGAAAATAGAAAGAAATCATTTTGGTCAAATATTTTGAAACCTATCTCTCAGTAATTGTCTTCCCATTTGGAATTCCATGCATACTATCACAGACTGGGTGACTTAAACAATAAAAATTATTTTTATCTTCTGGGAAGCTGGAAATCTGAAGTTAGTGTGCTAGCATGATCAAATTTTGAAGATCTCTCTGTCTCTGTCTCTGTCTCGCTCTCTCTCTCTCTCCTTCTTGCTGTGTGGTAGAAAGAGAATTAGCAAGAAAAAGATGTCTCTAACACATCATCAAATCATAATTACCAACCAGGGCTCCATCTCCAAATATCATCAAACTTCAGGGATTACAATATGGACATATGAGTTTGTGGAGGGATAAAATTCAATCTATCTCAATATCAATATAGCAACCGGGGCTAAAGAAAGGTATGAAAGGTTAGAAAAGCCTCGCTGAAAGTTTACCCTGGTTCGAATCCCCAGCACCACATATGTTCCACCAATGTCAGGGGGCACTCCTGAATAGAGAGCAAATTGTAGTCCCTGGACAGTGCTGGATGTGGCCCAAAATACAAAAGACAAAAATACAACAACAAAACTAAAATATGATTAAGGAAATTGATTTGAACAATGCTTTCAATGATTTTATTTTATTGACATGTATAAAATATTTTACACAATAACACAATACAGTCTTTCCTGCAAATGCTTCTAGGACCTTTACCAATACACATAATATTCTGAGTTATTAAAAAAATGATGAGTTATATAGTTATCAAATCACAATAGAATTTTATTAGAACTCAAAAACATTTATAGAAAATCCCTAAACATTGAATTGCAAATAATGCAATTCAAATAACCCATGGATCAAAGAAGATATGAAAAGGGAAATTAGAAATTATTATTAATGTAATGAAAATAAAAATATAAAATGTCAAAGTTTGAATGATGCTGCTAAATAGTAACTTAGGAAGTCATTTGTAGCACTAAATCAGTACAGTAAAATGGATAACCTCAAGTAGAAAAATGTCAATTTTGATCTAGCCCCTCGCCACCCTCCAGCGCCGCCACACTGGTTCACTCCCTCTTGCAGGTTAGTGGACCGAAACGGGAGCCATCTCCTCTGCGCCTGCACCTCCCCGCCCCCCACCGGGCTGTCTCCTTTCGGACCCTGACTACCACCCTGCCTGAGCAACTGAGCACTGCCCATCTAGCCCCTCGCCACCCTCCAGCGCTGCCTCGCTGGTTTGCTCTCTCCCAGTGGTCACACTGCCACATTGCATAGTGGGCGTGGCCTCAACAAAAGTGGGCGGGGACTCAACAAAGTGGGAGGGGCCTCCTCTTGTAAAGGCGGCCACACAGATTTTCAAAATACCAAGCAATTGTTCAGTACATCTCAGTGTTCATCACCTATGTCCCCGAGTATCATTTTAGCTGTCTCAAAAACAGTTCGCCAGTAGGTTGCTAGCTAATTCCAATTTTCAAAAGTACCAATGAATATAAGCAGCTCTTCAAGCCAAAGCTAAAGGAGCCCATTCTCAAAAAGCATCACTTGAATCCTCAGGTAAAGAATAGAGGAACATCAGGGAGGGACATGTTCTAGAGGGGATACAGATGAAATTAATCACCACTGACCAAGCCCATTAAGAATCCTTTTTCGCAACCAGAAGTGAACTTGAAGGTCCCTCATCCATACCACCACAACAATATGAAGAAGCAGCACAAATCCCCACCACAAGGAGAGGACGCTGAAAGGAGTCCAGATGCCTCAATAGATGTTTCCTACAAACTTGAGCTCTCCAGTAAAGAATTCAGAGGTGAAATCGTCAAGATGTTCAATGAACTCAATGTAAAGATTGACAAGTTAAAGGAGGACCTGACAGAAATGATACAACAGACAGCTGAGAAATTACGGGAAGAAATGAGAGCAGAAATAAAAAACCTACAAAAGGAAATATCACAAATAAAGGATTCTGTAGATGAATTAAAAAACTCAGTGGGTGCCTTCAACAATAGAATGACTACAGCAGAAGACAGAATCAGTGAGCTTGAAGATGAGCTGCAGGCAGCCTACAGGCAACAACAATCAATGGGGAGATACCTCAAAATAGCTTTAGGGAGGGGCTGGAGCAATAGCACGGCGGGTAGGGCATTTGCCTTGCACGCGGCCGACCCGGGTTCAATCCCAGCATCACAGATGGTCCCCTGAGCACGGCCAGGGGTAATTCCTGAGTGCAGAGCCAGGAGTAACCCCTGTGCATTACCAGGTGTGACCCAAAAAGAAAAAAAAACAGCTTTAGGGAGAATCAGAGTCCTAGGGGATGATTTCAAGAGGAACAACATTAGAATCATCGGAGTACCAGAAGGTCAGGGAACCAACCCCAATGAAAAAGCCACAGTCAAAATAATCATTGTTGAAAAGTTCCCAGAGCTGGAGAATGCAGAATTCCAGATTCAAGGAGCCAGAAGAGTGACAGCTAAAAGGGACCCTAACAAAAAACTTCAAGACATATCATCGTTAGGATGATGGATGTAACGGATAGAGACACAATACTGCAAGCAGCAAGTTCGAAGAAGGAAATCACATTCAAAGGAGCACCCCTTAGATTCACAGCAGACCTATCAGAGGAAACCATCCAAGCCCGAAGGCAGTGGTGGAATATAGTGAAAAATCTCAATGAAATGAACGCTTCACCAAGAATACTTTATCCGGCTAAACTCTCATTCAAATTCGAAGGAATGATACACTAATTTGCAGATAAACAACTCAGGAACTTCATAGACTCTAAACCAAACCTAAGATAAGGACTAAAGGGACTACTGTAAGACAAGAAAAACCCCTACAAGCACAGCAAACCCTTACAAAAAGATGGCACAAAACCCCATAACAATAATCTCTCTCAATGTCAATGGTCTTAATTCACCAATTAAGAGACACAGACTGGCAAAATGGATTCAGAGACTGAACCCAACATTCTGCTGCCTGCAAGAAACACATCTGAGTAACCAGAACAAACACAGACTCAAAGTCAAAGGATAGAAAACAATCCTGCAACCAATGAATATAAGCAGCTCTTCAAGCCAAAGCTAAAGGAGCCCATTCTCAAAAAGCATCACTTGAATCCTCAGGTAAAGAATAGAGGAACATCAGGGAGTTCCCCCAAAAAACTCCCCCAAAAAAGCTGGGGTGGCTTTACTAGTATCAGACAACATAGACTTCAGGTTGAAGAAGATTAGAAGGAATAGTGAAGGCCATTTTTTATTAATCAAGGGATATGTACAGCAGGAAGAAATCACACTCCTAAACGTGTACGCACCCACTGAGGGACCGGCTAAATACCTACAACAGCTGCTAATAGACCTTAAGAAGGACATTGTGAGCAACACAATAGTAGCTGGAGATTTCAACACCACCCTATCAACTCTGGACAGATCAAGAAGATTAAAACTCACCAAGGAAATAATGGCTTTGAAGGAAGAAATAGAAGAGAGAGGACTAATAGATCTGTACAGGGCTTTATATCCCCCCCAAAAAAAAGGAATACACATTCTTTTCCAGTGCACATGGAACATTTTCCAGAATATACCATGTGCTGGGCCACACAATATACCTCAACAGAATCAACAAGATAGACATTTTACCAGCTATCTTTTCAGACCATGATGCACTGAAGATAGAAGTTAATCATGGACAGATGCAGAAAACCAAATCAAACAACTGGAAATTACATAGCTCGATGTTGAACAATGAGTGGGTCAGGAAGGAAATCAAGGAAGAAGTCAAAAGCTACCTGGAAACAAATGAGAATGAAGACATGAGCTACCAGAACCTGTGGGACGCAGCTAAAGCCGTAGTAAGGGAAAAATTTATAGCTCTGCAAGCATATCTCAGGAAGGAAGAAAGGGCCCACATAAATAACTTGACTTCACAGCTCAAGACCTTAGAAAAGGACCAACAAAAGGAGCCCAAACCAGGCAGAAGGAAAGAGATAATAAAACTTAGACCAGAAATTAACGACATGGAAACCCAAAAGACAATCCGAAAGATCAATGAAACCAAGAGCTGGTTTTTTTCTTCGAAAAAATAAACAAGATCGATAAACCACTAGCAAGACTCACAAAGAAAGAGAGAGAGAGAGAAACCTTATAAGCCAAATCAGAAATGAAAAGGGGGACATCACAACAGAAACCAAAGAAATTCAAAAGATCATCAGGATCTTCCCACCTTCAACAGAGAAGAGGCCAGGCAGTCTGGTGAGCAACGCGGCCGGAGAAATGCTCCGGACCCGAATCCGGGCCAACAACACCAGGGATCCAGACGGAGGAGGTACAGCAGGCACACCTTCTCCGGATGGAGCCCTGGCGACACTGAGAAGCAACTAACACGGCTCCGGGTTGCGGGACTGGAACACATCCGAGCCGCGCAGCCGCATTAGCGACCTTTTCTAAAACCTGAAAACATACAATCTTTTAATGACAAACCAATTATCAAATGCTTCCTTAGTAGGGCTGTCTTCATTGGGGGGAAACTCCAACAACAATAGTGAGTTTTGTTTTGCAATATGGAATGTAAGCAAGGTAGAGAGAAAATGAAGTGAAATTCATCAGTTATACAGTTGGGGGGGCTCTGGCGGGGGGTATACTGGGGATTTTGGTGGTGGAATATGGGCACTGGTGAAGGGATGGTGTTTGAATATTATATAACTGAGACATAAACCTGAAAACTTTGTAACTTTCCACATGGTGATATAATAAAAATTTAAAAACAAACAAATAAATAAATAAATAAATAAACAAAAAAACAAAAGATCATCAGAGACTACTTTGAAAATCTGTATGCCATGAAACAAGAGAACCTAGAAGAAATGGATAAATTCCTGGATTCCTATAATCTCCCAAGGCTGAACCAAGAAGACCTGGAGTACCTGAATAGTCCAATTAACATCAAAGAAATTGAACCAATAATTATAAGTCTTCTCCAAAACAAAAGCCCAGGTCCAGACAGATTCACTAGTGAATTCTTCCAAACATTTAAAGAGGACCTATTGCCAGTTCTTCTCAAGCTTTTCCAGGAAATTGAAGAAACAGAAACCCTCGCAAACAGTTTCTATGAGGCTCATATCTTTCTAATACCAAAAGAAAACTAAGACACCACAAAAAAAGAAAACTACAGGCCAATATCCCTGATGAACAGAGATGCAAAGATTCTCAACAAAATATTAGCAAATAGAATTCAACAACTCATCAAAAAGATCATATACCACGACCAAGTGGGATTCATCCTGGGGATGCAAGGATGGTTTAACATCCGGAAATCAATCAACATAATCCATCATATCAACAAAAGAAAAGATAAAAATTATATAATCATAACAATAGATGCAGAGAAAGCATTTGACAAGATCCAGCACCTGTTTATGATGAAAACTCTTGCCAAAATGGGTATAGAAGGGGCCTTCCTCAATATAGTAAAAGCCCTTTATCACAAGCATCATCCTCAATGGGGAAAAATTAAGAACCTTCCCTCTAAGAACAGGGACGAGACAAGGATGCCCACTCTCTCCACTTCTGTTCAATATACTGCTGGAAGTACTTGCAATAGCGATTAGGCAAGAAAAAGATATTAAGGGCATTCAGGTAGAAAAGGAAGAAATCAAGCTCTCACTATTCGCAGATGATATGATACTACACTTAGAGAACCCTAAAATCTCTACCAAGAGACTCGTATAGTAAAGTTGCAGGCTATAAAATCAATGCCCAAAAGTCCATGGCTTTCCTATATGCAAATAATGAAAGAGAAGAAAGCGACATGATAAAAGCAATCCCGTTCACAATTGTGCCTCAAAAAATAAAGTACCTCGAATCAGATTAACTAAGGAGGTAAAGGACTTGTATAATGAAAACTACAAAATGCTACTTCAGGAAATAAAAGAGGACACGAGGAAATGGAAAGACATCCCCTGCTCATGGATTGGAAGAATTAATGTTTTCAAAATGGCAATACTCCCCAAAGCATTGTACAAATTCAATGCAATCCCTATAGGGATACCCTTGACATTCTTCAAAGAAATGGAGCAAGCGCTCCTGGAATTCATATGGAACAATAAGCCCCCACGAATAGCTAAAGCAATTCATGGGAAAAGAAAATGGGAGGAATCAACCTCCCCAACTTCAAACTCTACTACAAAGCAGTAGTCTTTAAAACAGCATGGTACTGGAACAAAGGAAGAGCTGCAGACCAACAGAACAGGGTTGAATACTCTGACACACACCCCCAAATATACGATCATCTAATCCTTGACAAGGGAGCAAGAAATGTGAAGTGGAGCAAGGAAAGCATGTTTAACAAATTGTGCTGGCAAAACTGGACAGCTACATGCAAAAAAATGGGCTTAAACCTCCACCTATCACCATGTACAAAAGTCAGATCAAAATGGATTAAAGACCTCAACATCAGACCAGAATCCCTAAGGTACATTGAAGACAAGGTCGACAAAACCCTCCAGGACATTGAAGCCAACGGTATCTTCAAAGATGACACATCACTGGCCAAGCAAGTGAAAACAGAGATAAATAAATGGGACTATCTCAAACTATAAACAATGACCAAAATACAAAGACAGTCTACAGAATGGGAAAGGATATTTACGCAGTACCCATCTGATAAAGGATTGATATCAAGGATATACAATACACTGGTTGAATTCCACAAGAAGAAAACTACCGATCCGATCAAAAAATGGGGTGATGAAATGAACAGAAACTTTCCCAAAGAAGAAATCCGAAGGCTCAGAGGCACATGAGAAAATGTTCCACATCACTAATTATCAGGGAGATGCAGATCAAAACAACAATGAGATATCATCTCACACCACAGAGACTGGCCCACATCCCAAAAAACAAAAACAACAGCTGTTGGCGTGGATGTGGGGAGAAAGGGACTCTCCTTCACTGCTGGTGGGAATGCCGACTGGTTCAGCCCTTTTGGAAAATAATATGGACGATTCTCAATAAATTAGAAGTTGAGCTTCCATTTGACCCAGCAATACCACTCCTGGGAATATATCCCGGAGAGGCAAAAAGGTATAGTAGAGATGGCATCTGCATTTCTATGTTCATTGCAGCACTGTTTACAATATCCAGAATCTGGAAAAAACCAGAGTGCCCAAAAACAGATGACTAATTAAAGAAACTCTGGTACATCTACACAATGGAATACTATGTAGCTATCAGAAAACATGAAGTCATGAAATTTGCATATAAGTGGATCAACATGGAAAGTATCATGTTGAGTGAAATGAGTCAGAAAGAAAGAGACAGACATAGAAAGATTGCACTCATATGTGGAATATAAAGTAGCTGAGAGGTACAAGCTTGCAGTGATGCAATTTCTGACAGATATATCTCTGAACTTAGTTACTAAAATACTAAAATACAGAAATACAAAACCGTGCGGCTGCTAGTGCGGCTGCTTGACCTCATATCTCTTCATTCTCAGCAATGCTGAGAATCCTGGGAAGGTGGGGGGTGGGGGGAGGTATATTGTGATTCTTGGTGGTGGAATATGTGCATTGGTGAAGGGATGGGTGTTCGAGCATTGTATAACTGAGACTTAAACCTGAAAGCTTTGTAACTTTCCACATGGTGATTCAATAAAAGAATAATTTTTTTTAAAAAAAGACAAAAAAATGTCAATTTCACATTAAGAAACTAAAAGAACAGAGGAAATTAAACCTAAAAAATAAATAAAACAGAGGAAATACATGTAAAATAATAATAAAGGTCAGTAGAAATTAATAATATAGGAAAAATAGAAATAGCTGTATCAAAATTTCTTTTTTCATAACATTAAACAATTATGTGCCAATAAATTCAAATCACATGAAGCAAACAAATTCCTTAAAAGGTGTGAATCTCTGAAGTTCACAAAAATAGAAAATAGGTAACTGGAATAGTCATATAGCTATTAAAAAACCAATTTTACAAAGAAAAATTCAGATCTCAAGGGTTTCCCTGATGAATTCTACCAAACATTTAAAAAAATAAATGATGCCATTTCACATAAATTCTTGCCAGAGGCAAATAAATGAAAGAAAAAGAAAAGGATAGGAGTAATTAGCTAAGAGGAAAGCTGGGAGACGGGAGTCTGTATAGTACAAACCTCTTGATTTAAATTTGAAAATGGGAACTTGAAAACTTCCCAGCCAAAAGCATTTCACTTTCCTACTATGATTTGGAGCCAATAATGTATTTCTGGCAGATGTGAGTTCTCTAATTACTCAGGCAAATGTGTTGATGAAGTAAAGTGGTATCTCTCCCATATTGTGCAAATATTAGAAATAACTTTGGGTTTTCCTCTTTTTAATAAAGTGAACTTTCTTCAACTACACTGCAATTATAGTCAGATCCATGCTTATCTTATTCCCCACTTGTCCCTATCTAGTCTTCACAACAAAGTTCAGAAAATGTATTGCTTCATAACTCTCTGACCTTTGTAATATGAAAATTATTTAGACACAGGAAATATGAAGTGTGTATAATAAGACCACTACACATATAAATATAATATTCCAATAACTTTGTCATATCAATTACTAAATTCCCCCCAATTTTTTCCAATGAAACTTAGCTGATATTTCTCCTCATCATATATATATGTATATATACATACATATATATGTTTCCTATTCATACTAATAATTCTCTGTCAATTATGGTTACAATTATGATATAAAAATCATAACAGCATACAACAAGCATTCCTCTCATAGTTTGGGGAAGATTTATTTCCCTGAGCTCAGCTGACCAATTTTGTTACTCTCACCCAGGTTCATAAATGCTGTCAGGGAGTCAGCTGGCCCTAAATCAGGCTCCACTGGAGCAAGAAGTCTACCCTTGACCTAGCATTTTGGCCTATCATCTCAGCCCCTGGGAACAGAAGCTAAGGGCATGTCTATAGTGTTAGAAGACAAAGGAGCAAGTTCAATTCTACAGGTCCTTGTCAAGTCTTTGATTATACCATGTCTGCTGCTGTTTATTGTTCATTAGTGAAAGCATTTTCTGAGCATAAACCAAAGAACTAGGGTCATGTAATGTGACCCTTTAGAGGGATGCACAGCACATCAATGACAATGGGCATGGATGTATGGCAAAGCAAAGAAATGAGACCGTGCACCGTTAGGAACTCCATGAATAGTGTGGTTATTGTAGTGAAAGCAAACCCTTTCCATACTCTACTCTCAATGCTCCTAATACCAGACTGGGGAAGAAGGAAGAGAGAGGTAGCACATTTTCCTCTCTCAGCAATTCAACACCAGCTATTTGTCCCACAACACTGATAGGACATGGAAATAGCATCAAACCCAACAGTTTAAAACTGTTTCAAATCTGGAGTGCCCAGAAACAAATGACTGGTTGAAGAAACTTTGGTATATCTACACAATGGAATACTATGCAGCTGTTAGAAAAGATGAAGTCATGAAATTTGCATATAAGGGGATCAACATGGACAATATCATGTAAGTGAAATGAGTCAGAGAGGGACAAACATAGAAAGATTGCACTCATTTGTGGAATATAAAGTAACAGAAAGGGAGACTAACACCAAGAATAGTAGAGATAAGCACCAGGAGGATTGCTCCATGGCTTGGAAGCCGGTGTCACACACTGGGGGAAAAGGCAGTTCAGATAGATAAGGGATCACCAAGTAAAGGGTGCTTGAAGGGCCCACTCGGGATGGGAGATGTGTTCTGAAAATACACTATAGACCAAATACAATGACCACTCAATACCTCTATTGCAAACCACAACACACAAAATGAGAGAGAGAGAGCAAAAGAGTATGCCCTGCAACAGAAGTGGGGTGGGTGGGGATGAGGCGGAGGTAGGGGAAGACGCACTGGGATCATTGGTTGTGCAGAATGGGCACTGGTGGAGGGATGGATGCTGAGCATTGCATGACTGAAACATAACCACGAAAGTTTGTAAGTCTGTAACTGCACCTCACGGGGATCCATTACAAAGAATTAATTAATTAACTAATTAATTAATTAAAAATAAGATAAGATAAATTTTAAAAAAAAACTTTCCCACAAGACAGTCTCCAGGCCCTCATTACGTGGAAAGCAAAACTTCAGTTAAGTCCTAGTCTTTTGATTCAACAGTTGTGGACTAAGGGATCTCCAAACTCTTTTTTGAGATTTAATAATTTGCTACCATAGCTCACAAAACACAGGAAAACACTTTGCTTTTTAGTTTAATAATTTATTCTAAAACAATCTGGGAGCAGCAATTTTTTTGAAATGCAGAAGGCAAGGTATGGGAGTCAGGAGACCAAGTTCCAGACCTTCCACTAGAGTAAGACCCTTCCAGTGCTAACACAGATCTCTGAACCCCAGATGGAAGGGATTTTTATGGAGATTTATCATCTGGTCATGATTAAATACATCATTGACCATTGGTGATTAATCCAACCCCTAATCCCTTTCCCTCCACAGGAGTAGAGGGATAGAGCTGAATATTCCAACCTCTGATCACTGGTTCCCCTGGAAACCAACCCCTCATCTTAGGTGATTTCCAAAAGTCACCCATTAACAAAAACTCAAGTGTAGTTAAAAGGGACCTGTTAGTGATTAAAAATGGCATGTTCATTGCACTTATCACTTGGGAAGCACAAAGGATTTTAGGAACTCTGTTCCAGTAATTAAGACAATGAAGTACATAGCCTTATTATAAATAATAATGTCACAGATAAACACACATTCTCATACATACACACACTAATATTTTGTTTTGTTTTATGCTCCTGCCACCTCTCTTTCCTGAACGTTTCTTGATTCAGGTCTAGTTGCTGCTGCATCAGTGTATTAAAAGCTGAGACCAATATAGGCCTAGATACTCACAGCCTGGGATGTGTCACCAACCAACCATACCACAAAGGAACACTTTGGAAATGATCTCTTTAAGTTTGTTTATAGCTTATGGTTCTCAATTCAGGATTAAATCTACCATGGCATACTGGGCTACAGGGAAGCCTGGGTTATCTAGCTGGTGCCTGTATCTAGATTATCTAGAGAAGTCTAGGGTCAGGGAGTTCACTGCCAAAAAAGAAGGAAAAAATGGAGAAAAAAAGATTCAGTAGGGCTTCTCTCTCTCTCTCTCTCTCTCTCTCTCTCTCTCTCTCTCTCTCTCTCTCTCTCTCTCTCTCTCTCTCTCTCTCACACACACACACACACACACAGACAACTATCCTTGAAACTCAGGTTTCTTTTATTTTCATCCTGGAGCCTCCATCTCTTCATCCCATGAGGCCCTCTTGACCTGGCCTCATTCCTGCCAACAGACTACAGAAGTAGTGGGATGTACCTCCTTTTAAGAGCATGTCCAAGAAGTTGAAATTACCACTCTGTCTTATACTATATTCACCTGATCCTAATTGCAAGAGATGTGGCGGTGGGGAAGGGGACGGGGTCGTGCTATCTATTAAATTAATGACCAGGATTTCTATTATCAAGAAAAAAAAACATAAGAATTTAGGAGACGGTTCTGTTTCTGCCATCAAACCAGCAATTAGATAAAGCATTTGTGAATATTTGGGTGGGGGGAAGGAAAACTAGGTTGGCTATACAGACTGTCTTCATTTAAGAATCAAAGGCAAAATCACTCAGCTTCATCAAGTGAGTGCATGAAGGCACAAAATCTGTACCGGCGCCTTGTGTCACATTTAGATGATGCCATTTCTCTTCAGGCACGAGAGGTCCCTGAAACACCCTGCCTAGCCCACTTCATCTTCTAAAAAGACTCTTATCTGTTCAAGAGAAGGCAATGTCAATCCTCCTAATAAAATGCTGAATCAGAAAGTGTAATGAAGCTAATTAAGCCAGACTTGATTTACAGAAGAAATTTTTAGAGCATTGAAGAATAAGTTGAGTGTGCCTGTTGAGATGAGAGGCAAGCCTAGAAAAGGGAAAAAGATTCTAATGAGTTTTTTTTAATGTATCACTGGCTTTCCTATGAATGCGTAGAAAATTACCACAAAGTTAGAGACTTCGAACAAGTCAGATTTATTGTTTCACAGCTTCCTGAGACAATACTGCCATCATGACTTCACTGGACTTTGATATTGCACAAAGTCAAGTGCCCAGAAAGGTGTCAGCTGTGCTACAATTCTGATGCGAATTACAGAGTTCATGCACTCAGTATGCATGGAATTCAATCTCTTCTAGTTGTAAGACTGAAAACTTCCCTGTTTTCTTGCTAACTGCTGATGTCAGAGGTTAGCAATCCCAGCTTCTACAGATTGTCTGAATCTTTTACCTCATCCAACTCAGTAAACATTCTGGGTAGACAGGTTTTCTTCCAGGTCCTTTTCCTTTTCCCAAAAGCTTGCTTGACTGGGTTCAGGTCCACCCAGGATAATCTCCCAGGTGATGAACTCCAAGTCAGCTGGTCAGTAATCTAAGCATTGGAGTGACAACTCATCTTCACAGGTCTCCTGCATGCTCAAAAGGAAGGGATTACACTAAACAGGTAGGCAGAGACTGGGTTATCATGGATCTCTTAGGACACTCACCACTAAACCATGGAGTTGAACTCTCTTGATATTTTTAAGAAAACAGAGTGAAGTATAAGATTTGTTATGTAAAATTTTTCATCAAAATATGTTTTGCTAACCCTTCTAGGAGGGGCTCGAGCAATAGTACAGTAGGTAGGGTGATTGCCTGGCACACAGCCAATCCCAGTTTGATCCCCAGCATCCCTTATGGTCCCCTGTGCACTGCCAAGAGTAACTCCTGTGTGCAGACTCAGGACAAATTCCTGAGAACCACCAGTAGCCTCCCCCAAAAAGAAACACACATACACACACAAAAGGGTGTGAATGAGCTATGTTATCAATGGTAGGTCCTGAGCTGTTGGAAAGCTTAATAACTGATCAGGTCTGGAGTAAATCTGGAGTCTAATTTCAGATACTATAATATTAGACTTACTGGACAAGCTCTCTTTAAAAATACAGTCAATTGTATTTTTAGAAGTAAGTCTCTATGTCATGCCTTTGTATATTCATAGGGTCATTTTAGTGGAGAATGTTTACATTTGTAGGGGAAAATATCATTATTTGTATTTAGAAAATGACAGTAGAATTTTCACTATACTGAACTACCTATGCGGATCCCCAAAAAGATTATCCATCCTTGTGAGAAGAAATATTTTATAGTTTTATATTACCACTCACAATGTAATAATGGGTAGTGACTAGCTACTATAAATTTAATCATTACTATATAGTGATGCTTATTTCTGCTTCAAAGATTTCATGGGGCTGGGTAGATACTATAGCAGGTTAGACACTTGCCCTAATCAACTGGTCAGTAACGTAAGTACAGTGGATACAGACGGTACGGCAAGTCAGGCACATGCTCTTAACCTGAGTTCGATCACAGCACCCTACTAGTGCCCTAAGCACCGCCAGGAGTGATTCCTGAGTGCAGAGCCAGGAGTAAGCCCTGAGCACAGCCAAGTGTCTCCCCACAAAGAAAGAAAGAAAGAAAGAAAGAAAGAAAGAAAGAAAGAAAGAAAGAAAGAAAGAAAGAAAGAAAGAAAGAAAGAAAGAAAGAAAGAAAGAAAGAAAGAAAGAAAGAAAGAAAGAAAGAAAGAAAGAAAGAAAGAAAGGAAAGAAAAGAAAGAAAGAAAGAAAGAAAGAAAGAAAGAAAGAAAGAAAGAAAGAAAGAAAGAAAGAAAGAAAGAAAGAAAGAAAGAAAGAAAGAAAGAAAGAAAGAAAGAAAGAGAGAGAGAGAAATATTTCTTGAAATGTTAATTGAGCCTAATAACTAAAGGTTAAGAAAATTCAGAAATACTTTTGGGATTTTTTTTTTTTACTTTTGAATGTGTTTTAAAAAAGTATATGTTTGGGGCTGGGACAATAGCACAGCGGGTAGGGAATTTGCCTTGCATGCGGCCGACCCGGGTTGATTCCCAACATCCCATATGGTCCCCCAAGCACCGCCAGGAGTAATTCCTGAGTGCAAAAGCCAGGAGAAAACCCTGTGCATCACTGGGTGTGACCCAAAAAGCAAAAAAAATTTAAAAATAAAAAAGTAAAAGTACATGTTTAATAAATAAATAAATGAATAAAAGTATATGTTTAACAAACCTTTATAAATTCTGTATCCAAAAAGGACACTAAAATATACAATTCTTTTGCATCCTGACATATTTCATCTACTTTCATGTACACAATGATACCTGAGCATTTGTTTAGCCTTCTTCATTCATTTTCACCAAGAGGGAAACTAACACTGGGGCCAGGAGACTTCACCAAGAACACATCACCACCAGGAGTACCCCCTCAGCGGGAAACCAACTGAGAATGGGCAGCACGACCACCCTGGCATCTCTCTAGCCCATCACCACAGTTTCTCAGTCACTTACCCCTGTGGTCAATGATTCAGCAAATATTTATTAAGTACTCATTCTGTTTCAAAAATAAAAGCTCTGAAATACAGAAGTAAACAAACTCAAGCTTTGTCTTTGGGGAGTGGCTAGATCAGTTGTTCCTGCCTTTTTAAGCCTTCCTTCATACACATCATCAAAAATCATTCCAAGGGGGCAGGAATGTAGCTCAGTAATAGAGCTTTGCACGCCAGAGGGACCTGGGCTGGATAAGCAAGCTCAAAAAGAATATAAGCAATCCCTTCATCTGTACTGCTACAGCATTATGCTTAGTTGCACTTGGTATTCTCAGAGAACACAGTATATTGCATCATGTGTTACTGTATCCCATTAAGATCATGCTTTACTATTTACAAGGTTCCTTCCAAGAGTCCAGATAACAGGGCAAGCGTCCAGCACAAACCAAAGGAACAGAAGGAAAATACAACCTGAGTAGACTGTCACTTTCAAAAGGAAGGCCTGTGAGCTTGCTAAACTCACAGTCATAGCCAGCAGCAACTCACTAGTCTAAAACGCATCTAAACTGCTAGAAAGAAATTGAGTCTGAAAATTGCCATCATCTTTCTTGCAGCAATAACTTTTATTTCATCTTTAGTAAACATGCATATCACACAGTATTTTGGTAGCTTATTGTCGCTGTAGCGTCATTTTTTTTTCCTGTCACTCAAGAACTTCTGAGGGTGGTACACAAAAGCACAAAAGCAGTTGGTTGCCCATCAAATCCTGGGGGATGCTCATCTAGATTCCCACGTAATGTCTTGGTCCTCTGACTCTGAATTAAAGTAGCTCTGAGAATTCAATACGAAGCCATACTCAAACAGTTATCAGTTAAGAAAATCTTTGTGACCCAAAAGTTAATAACTCAGTATGATATAATGTAGCATAATGTACCATAATATCACATAACAGTATGAAGTTTAATTTTTAAAATATGCACACTGAGGATGTCAATTCTTTATAAAACTAAAATATCTATGGTCATTTATCCTAGGAAAACTTCATTCAGAATGAATGAAGTCAGAATTAGAATGAGAAGTAATTGATAACTACATAAATATTCCTCTAAGAAGCTGTAGAACTTTGGAAAATTATTTTTTGATATTTTCTATTTACTTTTTCCATTTATTTATTTTTTAATTAAATCAAAGTGATATACACATTTACAAAATTGTCCATGATTGGATTTGTCATGTGATGTTCCAACAGTCCCTTCACCAGTGTACTTTTCCCACCACCAATGTCACCAGTTTCCTTCCTCCCCTCTCCATCCCACTGCCTGCCACTGTAGCAGTATGGCAGACACTTTTCTTCTTTCTCTCCCTCTCCTTTTCTCCCTCTTCCCCTCACTCTCCCTCTCTCTCTCCCTATCCCTCCCTTCCCCCCACTTAATGTAAGGTTATTAGGTATATCCCTTTTCCTGTGCCCTTCACCACCACATACTCTTATGGCAAGCTGGAAAATTATTTTATAACCGTTAGGTTACTTACCAATGGAATAGAAAGAATAATAGAATCTACCTAAAAATGCTATTGTGATGCTAAATGAAAAAATGCCTATAAAGTAGTTTATTACCTGACAAAATTAGGCTTCATTAAATATTAACTATTTTATGTAATATTTACTTGCTACACATACATTTATGTGACAACCAGACTCTTGAGAAAGAGTGAGATATAAAATACCAGAGGAGTCCACCTGGATCTTTCCTAGATAACAATACTTGCAGCTGCTAAGAATAATATTGAAAATAATCCTGCTCAAGCCTATTGTTAGATTTCTGCTTGACTAATGAGGCCACTTCTGAATTTGGCATTTAGAACACTCACTAAATTTATCTTTTATACAATCCTGCCACATTTCATTCTCCATGGCTACATGTTTTCAGGACCTATTAACTACAACATTTTTCTGTCTACCTAGAGCACTTCCCATCGTTGATGGTCACTAACTCTCTTTATTTCTCAACATTTGCTTCTTTGGAGAAAAAATAGTCTTATTTTGCTTACCAGAGTACTACTCCTATGTACAGTCAGAATTCTAATTTCTTCCAGTTTTCCCAACTGAAACCAGTCACTGAATCTAACAACCTGGTTGCCATGTTATTAGGCACATTTTCTCAAAGAAATCTCTTTTCTATAATATATAATGTTTTGTTTTTAAAAAGCCTACAAAAACACATAAAATGAAAACATTTCTGTTTAATAAATGGATTTCATAAACATTGGGTAAATATATTGACTTAAGTAATGTTCTAGAATCAAACCAGAAACAGAATTTTTTTTCTTTGGGTCACACCTGGTGATGCACAGGGGTAACTCCTGGCTCTGCACTCAGGAATTATTCCCTGGCAGTGCTCAGGGTACCATATGGGATGCTGGGAATCAAACTTGGGTTGACCGCGTGCAAGGCAGAAGACCTACCTGCTGTGCTATATCTCCAGCTCCCAGAAACAGAATTTTGACAATTATAAATCTACAAATTCATGCCAAACATTCAATTAAATGCTGAAGATATATTCCTAAACATGACACATATGGTATCTTCCCACAAGGAGAGCAGATTCTAAGGGATGAATTGGAAAGACATGTCAAATATATCATCGTGACAAAGTGTGATACAGGGCAGGAGTTATCAAAAAGAGGCAGAGATACACCATCTTTTCAACAAGTGTTATTATAATCATGTTAATAATTTAATCTCTGTGCCCACCCCCACCTGCCAAATTCATACTGAAGCTCTGACCTCCAACGTAATGATGCTTGAAAAGGGCAGGGCACTGTGTGGTGATCAGCATTAAAGGTGGTCATAAGATTAGGAACCTGTGATGAGATTTGTGTCTCCAAAAGAAGATATCGTAGCGTTCTGTGTGTCATATAAAGAAACATGAAGAAGGCAGATGTTTGAAAGTCAGAAAGAGGGCCCTCAACTGAAAGCACCTTCTTCTTGGACTTCCCACCCTACAGAGCTGAAAGAAATAAGTATCTGTTGTCTAAGCTTTGAAATCTGAGGACTGGAGCAATAGTACAGCTAACAGGGAACTTGCCTTGCACACTATCCACCAGGGCTTAATCCCCGCCATCCCATATGGCTCATCAAGCTTTACCAGGAGTGATTCCTGAGTGCAGAGCCAGGAGTAACCCCTAAGCATGGGTGTGTCCCCCAAACAAGAACAAAACAAGTAAGCAATCGAAGTCTGTGCTATTTTGCTATGGCAGCCTGGGCTGAATAAGATGAGATGGGTCCCCTTCCACAGGGTCAGCTTGGTGTGGACCAAGGACTCCTACCTGGCTGCAAACCAGCTAATAGTTCTCCATGTGGAGACTGGGTACAGAAATAGAGACTTCAGAGCTTTAGAACCTCAAAAGGACAGCGGTAATTTTTTGTTAAATTTAATTTTAAAAATTTGGTCTTCGGGCCAAGAGAGTGCACAGCAGACAAGGCACCGATTCTGCACACAGCTGACCCAGGCTCAACCTCCACCACCACACAGGGTCCACTGAACACCATCAGGACTGATTCCTGAGAACAGAACCAGGACCAAGACTTGAGCACAGTCAGGCATGTCCCCAAAACAAACAGTACCCCCCAAATCCTCCTTTGTGCCCCCCAAAACAAAATAAAACATTAGATTTGTTTGGGGCCCTTGGTTACAATTTCTTTGTAACTCGTAGTGATCCAGCTTTTTTAATATGAGATCTTGTATTTTGATGTAGTTATTCAATATTCAATATTTTCATTCCTTTTTGTAAAATATTGAGCTAAGAATAGTTCATTATATCTGGAGAAGAGAAAAAGAGAGAGCAAGGCGGTAGAGAAAAGAGTGTTGGTTTGAAGCATTAGGAAGGACAAGGTGGATGAAGAGTCATGGATATTTGTTAGTATTGGTTCTCATCCATCCAGGAAGTGCTTCATACACAAAAAGTTAACACTGAACACTCACTCGCTAACCCCACTCGCTAACCCCACACACATATCCCACTGCTTGAATCTGGAGGAATCTGGGAAAGAAAGGAGACGGTGGGTTTACTCGTGATTCTTTGCTAAGTGGTCACTCATAGTAGCGCACCGAGGACCATATGTAGTGCCATGGATCGAATAGGGGTGACTGCATGGAAGACAAGTGCGTTAATCTCTGTTCTATCTCTCCTGTCACTTCTTGTTGTAGCCTCACCTGGTAGAGGGATGTTGGGACAGCACTCAGGGGTCCCTTTGATGTCGGTATTAATCATGGGAGCTCTGCTCTCACAGCTTACTTCCCAAAGGTGCCCATCTCCTATCACAATCACCTTTGAGACTTAAATTTCAAGATACAAATTCTAAGGTTGCCCACCCATTCAGTTCCTATGCATCAAACAACTAAAGAACAAAAGATTGAGAACCTCTAAATGGATGTAAGAGCTCAGGGAGGAGATGCAGCATAGCAGGTTAAGGCACTTGCCTCACAGATGGCTGACCCAGGTTTAATCCCCAGTACCCCATATGGTCTCGTATAGTTTGACACCCCAAAGTGTTGAACTCTAAGATACTGTTATAGTCAGTTCTCAGAGAAACGGAACCAATAACACAAACAGAAATGATACAGACATAATATAGAAGGTTTAGCACAGCAACTGGCTCACCTAGCTTTGGAACAGACAAACTCACAAATCTGAGAACCAGGAAAGTCACTGATGCTATTTAGTCTGAGTCAAAAAAAAAAAAAAAAAGACAACAGAGGAGCCAATCAATGACTTAAGTCCCAGAATTTCAAGGCTAAAGAACTAGGAAGCTTATTGTATGCGACAAATAAGATGAACCTCCAGCTCAAGAAGAGAGAGGCTCTACACATCCCCCACCTTTCTGTTATATTCGGGTTGTCACAACAGGTAAGTAACACCTAATCACGTTCATGCTGGTGAGTCTTCCTTATTCAACTTCTGAGTCAAATACTCATATCTTCCAGAAACACCCTCAGAGAGACACTCAAGAAGGAGTGTTTTAGCGTTTGCCTTGCACGCGGCCGACCCGGGTTCTAATCCCAGCATCCCATATGGTCCCCTGAGCACCACCAGGGGTAATTCCTGAGTGAAGAGCCAGGAGTAACTCCTGTGCATCGCCGGGTATGACCCAAAAACCAAAAAAAAAAAAAAAGGAGTGTTTTACCAGCTATCAGAGCATCCCTGAGCCCAGCCAAGTTCAGCCATAAAATGACACATTACATACAATGAAGCTGCTCTTCCATGATTAACTAATGTGAGATTTGGCGCAAGGCTGAAAGAGAGACTCGGGGTAAGCTCAGAGAAGGGCTTTTTCCTTGGTAATGAAAATTTAAGGGTCTCACTATTTCTTACTGAGAAGAGATAGGAGTTCATATTTAGTTATTATTTATTATGAATTAAATATAATTGCAGAAAAATTAAATATATAATGATTAAGCTGTGTATAGTTTCATGTGTTAACCCTTTAATTATCTCATAAATTTTAGGAACCTCCAGACAGCACTAAATAGTAATAATAATAATATGCAAATGATATTGACTCCGCTAATAACTACATTGAAGGTTTTGAAGACAAAGATGGGTAAAAAAGATAAGTAATATTCCCTGTTCACTTACAAACATGCTATAAATATATGCGTATATTTTAGTATGTTAAATAAGATATATTCCTGTCTTGATTGCTACATGCTATTAGTTTTAATGTTCATCTTTATAACATGATCTCATTTGCATTTTTATGGTTTCATTTTCATGTCTGCTCTCTCCTCCCCTCCCCCTCCAAGGAGTTAAGTTGTCAAAACCAAAATCCCAAAGGAAAACCTTCATGCAAAGGAATTAGTCATTATTTTCCTGCACAGAGAACCAAGTTTCCTTCCCCCCTCACTGTTGGCATAACACTTTCCTCCACACTCCCACCTCAAAATGTGTGTCTCAAAAATGTTGCTCTCGCAAATGAGAGACATTTGCTATAATTAGTGAAACAAACAGAAGAGGTTATTGTGTTTGGAAATTTGGGATTCTGGAACTTTTAAAGTCTGCCTCAGAAAATCAGCCAAGACTGAAGCAAGCTGTGTGTTTGAGTATCTTGGATGGGAACCACCTGTTCTTGGTAAATTCCAACTGATGAATCTGTTGCCATGAAACTTCTTTTGTCGTGCTTTTGTTACCTACACATACACACAGCACAGCACATAGCATTTCACATATGAGGACTGGAGGAAGCCATGCAGGAAGACAGGCAGAAAGGAAGGCAGAAAAAAAAAGCAGGCAGGAAGGCAGGATGGAAGGCAGAAAGGCAGGCAGGAAGGCAGGGAGGCAGGGCAGAAAGGGGGAAGGTTGAAGGGAGGAAAGAAGGAAGGAAGGGAAGAACAGAGAGAGATGGAGAAAGGAAGAGAAAGAAAAGGGCAAAAGAGAGATATATATAATCAAAATAGTGTGATGAGCTAGAACACTGCTCTTGCCACTTCTGCTAAGACTACTTGAAAGTACCAATTCAGGTTGCCAAGAAGGAAATCTACAAAAAAAATTTTTTAAAGAGAGAAACTTAGGGGCCGGAGCGATGGCACAGTGGGTAGGGAGTTTGCCTTGCACGCGGCCGACCTGGGTTCGATCCCCGGCATCCCATCTGGTCCCTCAAGCACTGCCAGGAGTAGTTCCTGAGTGCAAAGCCAGGAGTAACCCCTGAGCAATAAACTCATGCATGTCCTAGAGACTTTGCCCTGTCCTGAATATTGTTTCCCCAAATCATCTATCTACCCACTTCTTGCATTTCAGAATCCAGATCAAAAATTCAGATAGCACAAAGGCTGCTTCCATCTTGGGAAGTGCATGGGCATAGCCAGCAGCTACCCAAAGCATTGCATGGAAAGAAGTCTGTGGTCACCACAAGGGGTGGCCCAATGACCACATCCTCCTTCTAAAAAAATAAAAAATTTCTTGGGAACTTTCCTGATTATCCATTAAAAAATAGTCCCTCTCAGGGGCTGGAGCGATAGCACAGCGGGTAGGGTGTTTGCCTTGCACGCGGCCAACCCGGGTTTGAATCCCAGCATCCCATATGGTCCCCTGAGCACCGCCAGGGGTAATTCCTGAGCATAGAGCCAGAAGAAACCCCTGTGCATCGCCGGGTGTGACCCAAAAAGCAAAAAAAAAAAAAAAAGTCCCTCTCTTTGATTCAAATAGTCCATATCTTTGATTCTCTTGGAATCACTAATCTTGAGGAAATACTTTTGTTGCTTTGTCTTCTATCACTGCATGAATGAATGAAATTCTCTTAGGAAAATGGATTTTGCTCCTGAAGACTTGTTTTCTGCCATATCCCCAGTTCCTGGAAGAATGGTGACCAGAAAGAAGGCTTTGGGCTAAATGTTTGTTGATTCAGTAAGTTCATGTTTCTTTTGAAAAGCATGATGCAACCATGTGGGCTCAAGGAAAGAGATTCACACAATTTGTTTTAAGCTGTTCACACTGGAGTAAAAATAAGTATTTGAAATGCATTTATTTCTAAATTATGTTTTCTCATTTCCCCACTCATCACAACTCTAAATTTTTAAAGAGATAAACAATGTTTTTATACAATAATTCAAATGTTAATAAGTTTTCTGGATTCTTTCCATAAAGAAAGTAATGTGTATACTTTTATTTTTAAAATTTATACTTAATAACATTTAGCCTTGAAGCCAGAATTTTTATAACTCAGGCAGTTTCTTTAGAGTAGATCAAACAATAGAAGTAGCTCAAAAATATCTCACAAATAAGCAACCAGAAAAAAATGCTCACCAAATAGATAAATGCCCCATTGGGTAAGAAGTTCTGTGTATTATAAACTTAGGTCTGAAAGTTCTCAGAAATCCACAATTATACAAATTTTATGCAACTGAGTTTTCTTCCTTCAATAGTTTCCATAGCAACTTTGGCATTAAATTGTGTATATGCTACCTTGAAGACACAAAGAGTCATTCTCTCTAAATCGATTTAAAGTGAAGGACTATGTTATTTCTCAGAATTATGCTCTATCTGTTTGGGGTTGGGGGAGAACAGTACCGCCATCTTACACAATGCCGTGTGCTCGTTTCACGTTTCTCAGTTTTCCTGTAACTGAGTTTTCTGTTCAAGTTTTCAAGTTGTTCAAAAGAAATAGTACAAGATAATGATAAAGTGGGGGCATTTTCTATGCTGGTGGGAAGAAAATTAATAAAAGTGGGGAAGGCAATCAAGAAACTGAGAGACAAATTTGAAAGTGATACTCTAAAGAGGTGGTTTTTGAAATACATCCACAGAGGGGTGAAAAGAGAACTATTTCACAGACCACTAAGGCAGGAATAAAAGTTATTTTTTATAATCAGAATGTTTACATATTATTATTTATAATAGTACTATGACTAGCCACAGCCATGCTCAATGCCTCTCTGCACACATTCGGACGAGTCTCACACATGAAGGTACTGGCAGAGGAACCCAGGTGTGTGGGACCTGGGGCTGAGACCTCCAAGCCTGCTTGGATTGGGACTGGGCTTCTTCCGCCCAGATTTCCCATTTTCCAGTAGCTAGGCGGTCACACCCAGGGACTGCCCCCGGCGTCATGTAATTCCACCAACAGCCAACATCCAGAGACTTAAAACCAAGCTCCTGGAAGAGTTTCCTGCCCACATGGGAGAGATTTGAAAACTCCCCATGGTGAACTCATATGCCAAAACCAGTAACAATGCTGGGTCTCATTCACCTAACCCTGAAAGAGCCTCCAATGCAGCATCGTTGGGAAGGACAAGTAAAGAGAGGCTTCTAAAACCTCAGGGCTAGGACGAATGGAGATGTTACTGAGACCACATGAGAAAATCGACGATCAACGGGATGATGATGATGATGATGATTTCTATGACATGATTCGGGTATACCATATGTTAGATGACAAGAGCTTATTCACAGACTGAAATTGTGCTGTGGACTGTGGCTGGGAGCTGCTGCTCTGATGACAGCCTTGCATGGAAGTGAGCTTATGCATTTGCAGAAACAAAAGCCAGGCAATTTCCAGTACAAAGTGACTTCTTGGGATAAGTAATATTGCTTCTTTGATCTGGGTAAATATTACACAGATAGGGTTACTTAATGAAATCTGTGATGCAGTATACTTTGGGTATTTTTTTCTGGGTCTGTGTTATGCCTAAGTGAAAAAACCTTCCAAAAATCTATCCCAAAAGTCACTCTTTTGTATTTTGTAGCACACAAACCTTCTCTTTATTAGGCCAGGTAGTAAATATTTTCAGTTTTATGAGATATATAAACCCCATCTTGGAGTTTGTTTTTTGGCTTGGGTTCTTTTTGGAGGGAGTGGGTTCTTTAAAATAATAATGGTGGTACTGGTGTCAAAATATTGAATGTAATCAAAGTAAGAGAGATTATTGTGGAAATTGTCTGCCACACAGGCAAGTGAAGGGTTGGGATGGAGGCTGGGGGATACTGGGGATCTTGGTGTTGGAAAATGTGCACTGATGAAGGGATGGGTGTTTGATCATTGTATGACCAAAACTCAAACATGAAAGCTTCGTAACTGTATCTCACAGTGATTCAATAAAAAAAATTAATTGAAAAATATTAAAAATAAATAAAAGAACACCATTCTTTTTATAACCCCAATTTTTTATTTAATATTTTTGTAGCTAAGATAGCATGTTTACAACAGTAATAATGCTTATGGTTCTGATTTACAGTTACTGTCCCTCCCCATACCAGAGTGTCCAAAACCTTCTACAAATATCGTTGTATTACTTTAGTCTACTTTACCCTTCACTCCCACCTTTTCCTACCTCTTGATCATTTCAACTTTGTTATTTTAAGGAAGGCAGGATTTGGAGCCAGGCCAAGCTCAGGGCTATTCCTAGCTCTGTGTTCAGGAGTGACCACTGGAAGTATTCAGGAACCATATGTGGTGCCAAGGATTCAAGTCAGGGTCAGTCATATACAAGAACAGGGCCTTCCCTCCAGTACTAGCTCTCCTACCCCAGTAATTTTTGCTCTGTAATTCAAGACCACAGGTTTATCATTGTTCAGCACTGACTATTCCCCTGTTTAGCTTGTCTGTATGCCACAGATGAGTGAGATTACCCAATGTTTGTTCTCCCCCCTCGCTTATTTTGCTTAACATGACACCCTCCAGTTCATTTTAGGCAAGATTTTATCTTTCTTTACATCTTTATCCATTTATTTGTCAGCAGACATTTGGTCTGTTTTCATACCTTGGCTGCTGTACTTGTATCACTTGTTTGGTTTTTTTTGGCCATATTTTATTTTATTTATTTTTTAATTATATTCATTTATTTTTAATTAGTGAATCACCGTGAGGGTGCAGTTACAGATTTATACATTTTTGTGCTCATGTTTCCCCCATACAAAGTTTGAGGACCCATCCCTTCACCAGTGCCCATTCTTCACCACCAGTAAACCCAGCATCCCTCCTACCCTCCCCAATCCCATCTCCCCCCACCCCACCCTGCCACTGTGGCAGGGCATTTCCTTTTGTTCTCTCTCTCTAATTAGGTGTTGTGGTTCACAATAGAGGTGTTGAGTGGTCACTGTGTTCAGTCTCTAGTCTACATTCAGCCTGCATCACCCTTCCCCCACATGGCCTCCAACTGCATTTTACTTGGTGATCCCTTCTCTGAGTTGCCCTCTCCCCAGAATGTGAGGCCAGCCTCCAAGCCATGGAGTCAACCTCCTGGTATTTATTTCTACTATTCTTCTATTCTTGGGTGTTAGTCTCCTACTCTGTTATTCTATATTCCACAGATGGGTGCAATCTTTCTATGTCTGTCTTTCTCTTTCTGACTCATTTCACTTAGCATGATACTTTGCATGCCAATCCACTTATATGCAAAATTCATGGCCTCCTTTTTTCTAACAGCTGCATAGTATTACATTGTATAGAGTACCAAAGTTTCTTCAACCAATCATCTGTTCTAGGGCACTCGGGTTTTTTCCTCATTCTGGCTATTATAAACAGTGCTGCGATGAACATATAAGTTCAGATGTCATTTCGACTATACTTTTTTGCTTCTCTGGGATATATTCCCAGCAGTGGTATTGCTGGGTCAAATGGAAGCTCAATATCCAATTTTTTGAGAATTGTCCATATTGTTTTCCAAAAGGGCTGAACCAGTCGGTATTCCCACCAGCAGTGTAGAAGGGTCCCTTTCTCCCCACATCCTCTCCAACAGCAGTTGCTTTTAAAAGAACACCATTCTTAATATAACAGTTCTATAGAAATAGGCCATGGATAGTCAAGAGAACTTGGCCTTGAGCACACCGACATAAATATGTCCTTTAAATCTATTAATGTAATTAATTCTGCTAGTATATTTCCTAAAATAGAATTATTTTCTTAATTTATGACTTTATCATGACTTGTTATGCTTTAATATGCTGAAAAGCACTCTTTTAGTGCCTTATTTGAGTACTTTTTTTTGTAAAAATCACTTAATTTGCAAAAATCACTTAAAATTTCTTTTGTGGGAGGAAAACAATGTTTGGACCAGGGTTTACTGTGCTCAGGGTTGATTCCTGGGATTAGAGATATAATATGTGGTGCCAGGGATCAAACCCAGGTTCACTGCATGCAAGGAAAGTCCCTTCCTTACCACTGTATTATCTCTCTGACCCTGTTACATATTACTTAAACTTTGTTATTAATGTTATACACATATCACTAGACTTGGAAATTTTCCCTCTTTCTCTCTGACACAGAATAAATGAAATAGCAATGGAAGTTTTCATAAATATTTCCTATGACTATCTAGATCAAGTGTTTTGTTGGAGAGTTAGCAGGGTGCATGCTTTCCATTGTGGTTAGTATAAATACCAGATCTTTAGTCTGTGTCACACCTAGTTCTAAGGATCCTGGTATGTTAACCTCAATTAATATTCATGACCATTTACTGACACGTCTATTATTGCCATCATCAACTCCATTTTACATTGGAGGAGACAGAAGCCTAGAAGTTTTGCAAGGCTGTAGGGCAGGCAACCCATTATAAAAAGAGAATTTTATGCAGGGTATTGATTTTACAAACACTAAAAAACTGAAGGAGTAATAAGGAAACCCGAAACACCCCCAGAGTGAACTGCTGACTACCAGTACTATTTTAAGGATGAAGCCATGAAAGGGAAAACCAGAAATTGCAAGAATCTAGGAGTTTCTGGTAAAAGCCAGTAGAACAGAGGCTAAGACAGGATGGGGGTGAAGAAGCTGTTTCCAGGGATCCCCTTAAGAGCACAAAGGTAGATTTAGTCACCTCTGCTGGGGCTGTGTAGGTACAGCAATGCCAAACAGATAAAGATTCAAACTCAAGAAAGTCCATTTTCTATTGCCCCAGCCACCTTTCCCGGTGCTCCTTCCCTGCACAATCCAGCTGGCAACAGAACCCGTCATTTGTACATCATAAAAGTCATTGCATCAGCCTCAGAAAACATGGTAAAGGACTGATTTGGAGCTCAGAGGCAGTGACTGTGGAAGCCAGCATTTCTCTATTTCTATACTTTTCTCCATTACAAAATGGTTTGGGGAAATTTTTGTCTGGGTGAATTTTGTTAACATTTGGCATAGGTACTATGTCTAAATCTAATTTTCTGATAAAATAATCTTAAGTCATAATCTTATAGTTTCTTTTTATTGCTATAATTTACTTAAGCTTCAGCCTTGCCTCATCCCTAGGATTCTGATATATCATAGTTTTTTCAAGAAATTCATTTTCTGCTCAATTTTCCCTTCTCCTTAAGCATTCTTTGATACAGTTTGTCAACTGGTCTCAAAGTAAAAAGACAATTTTTTTTCTTTTTTTGTTTTGTTTTGTTTTTCTTCAGTTTCACATTTTACTCGCACTTAAAACTGAACCAATACAACACAACATCAAGTCCCAAAGATTTGGCAGTGACATTGGGTACCGCATCAGAGAATTGCCTTGAACTCTCAGAGGCAGGAAGCGCCTTCCTGTTACCAGCTTGCTTTGTTTCCACGCCCAAGGAGCTGGCCAGGCCAACTGACCCCGAAAGACCAGCAGGACCCTAATGCTCAAGTCGGCACCAATGGACATCTCACACCATCAAAGACGTTTTTCATTTTGAGGCATTTGCCAATAATTTCTGCTCAGATTGCATTGTGATGATGCTACCCAATGTTTTTTCTTCATTCTGTAATTGTGTCCTAAAAGACGGTCTATTTTATGATCATTTTAAAGACATTTAAAAAGAATATGTTCCCTGTTATGTGGGCCCAACATTTGATATACACTTCATCCAACCTACTTCATTGATTATAGTGTATCTATAGTGTAACTTACCTATTTCTGTCCTCTTGATTTGACACTAAAAGATAAATTTAAAACTATTTTTATTTATTGTCTATTTTTTCATGCATTGTCTCCATTATCTTGCACAAGTATATTAAATGGGGCAAAGATAATTATATAAATTGCACCTTTGTTGTGAACTGGAGGGGGGGCTCCAAGCAGCGGACACTGGGGCTACTCCCTTACCCCAGTGATACCCTGTCAACTAGGCCAGAATCTTCAATGTTGAATGCAGAAGGGGCTGGAGCAATAGCACAGTGGGTAAGGCGTTTGCCTTGCACGCAGCCAACCCAGGTTCGATTCCTCTGTCCCTCTCTGAGAGCCCAGCAAGCTACCAAGAGAATCCTGCCCACACAGCAGAGCTGGGCAAGCTACCATGGCATGGTCAATATGCCAGAAACAGTAACAAGTCTCACAATGGAGACGTTACTGGTGCCTGCTCGAGCTAATGTAACATTCTGCTACAGTGCTACAGAATGCAGTGGTACTTGGGAGCCAGTGGGCCCACTCCAGCAGCATTTGACCTTGAGGACTGTGCCCAGGGGTGTGTGGGGGTTAGACAGTGCTGAGTATTGAGTCCAGGACCCCATATGTGCAGCCTGAATTCTAGTCCTTTTGCTATCTCCTGAAACAGGGATGCGTCCTTTCATTATGCACCATGCATTTTTTAATTTCAGATTCCTATGTTGAAATCTATTTCCTGTTTCTGTCTTGCTGGAGTTGTGTTTGGGGTCATAGATGGGCAGTTTCATACATGTGACTCATGTGTTCCACCTTTGAACTGCATCCCTGTTCTCCACTTCTTAAAATCTTAATCCTGAAAGCCGTGTTAGTGGTTGGAGCCTTTTGGGGATGATTAGGTCATGAGAGTGGAGTCCTTGTGATTGTGGTCAGTCCCATATGAAAGGAATCTCAGCAAACCCTCTGCTCTCAAGCACGCGAGGATATAATAGGAGAGAGAAGAGAGTTCTTGCAAGGCCAAGAGGAGAGTTATCACCGAAAACTGGATCTGCTTTGGCTTCCCAGGCTCCCAAACTTGAGAGAAATACTGTTTTTGACTCTAAGTCCGTGGAATAACCACCCAAATTGGCAACGATCACTTCAATAGTCAACTTCAGTTTTTTTCAGAAAATCTTTCATAAAATATAATCTTACATAATTCTAATATTACATTGTTTTTCCATTTGGACTCCATGTATCAGATCTTGGCTTTTGTTCTCTTTCCTCTCTAGACTTTGTCTCTTTGGGTTTTACTGTTTTGTTTTGTTTTTATTTCTTTCTTCTGTATCTCTTACTTTTGTTACTGAAGTATTTGTTCTAGTTGTACTCCTTCAAACTTAATCTATAAGGTAGGAGCTATATACTCTTTTCTTTTCCTCTCTTTCTTTCCTGAAATCTACCACTTCTTCTTTCTTCCCCGTCTCCTCCACAGCAATTTGGGTGAAACCCTTTGTTGACTGCTCAGCTTCTTGTTGATTTTGGTGTGGGGAGGGCGCACCAGGTAATGCTCAAGGGTTGTTCCTGGCAATGTCCAGGGAACTATACCGGATGCCAGGGATCAAACCTGGGTCGGCTGTGTATAAGGTAAATGACCTACCCCTTAGACTATCCCTCTGGCCTCTGATTTCTATTATGTCTACTTCATGGTGCTAATTCAGCACCTAAACTGCTTGCTTTTAATTCTTATCATAAATGTTTTTTACTCGCACAAAATTATTAGTTAAGTCTAATTTGCTTCATAAAACATTTAGTAGTGAGCTTTCTATAGAAAGAAACGGTGGTGCTCTTTTGCACATTTTTCTTAACAATATTTTTGTTTGGGTGCTGCCCTTAATCCATTTCTTACAAGAGGTTATATAATTCCTGCCTTCCAAGCTGTTCATTCCCTTTTTGGATTTGGAATTTTCTGAGGTAATTCAGTCACCTTTTGATTCCTCACAATGCTTTCTACAACTTCTTTACCTTTCTCCTTAGCAGTTACACCATAAACTATTCACTCAGATCATAGAACTCTCTCCCAGAGGCATGCCAGATCATTCAGGCAGTGAGTTGTTTCTGATTTCTAAGACTTGGCACTGCTAGACTGTTTCCATGGGCCCCCTTTTTGCAGGCTACTTTTTACCCTTCCAATATCATCACCTACCTGAAATTAATGCAAGTTTCACTTGCTTAGAACACTATTTGTGTATCTTAAACTTTGTGGCTGCTCTCTGCTTCCTGGTTGCTGAGAACCTAAAATTTGAGTGTATTATTTTTTATTCTTCTTATAGATAATTTCCAAGAAAAGTGGGAAATTGAATTAATACTAATCTGCACCACTGTCCCTTTTACATTCACCTCAATGATTAACTTCTGCTAAAACTGTAGGTAAAAGAATATTTGCTAATCCTGTTGACAATAAAAATACTAGTCAAAAGGAAATGAATGTCCTGTATTTTATGCTTGTAAAATTTCCAAAGTATTTTAACGATATCTCTGGGATGCCCTCTATATCTAATGTATTCCTTAATGCCCTCTTATCTGAAGTGTTGACTCTGTAAATATTTTTTATCTGAGCAATATATACTAGAATCATAATATAATCTTTCATAAGGATAATGCATGGTACTAAAAGCCCAGCTAATAGTGCAATTCCCCATTTAATTATCTCCTCTGGCATAATATAATCACCTACTTTCAATTATTATGTTCATCATAATTAAGTCATAGAGACACTCTGTCTCTGAATATGTGAATAGTACAAATTGAACAAAGGACAGAGTCAGAGTACAATTTGGAGTGACTTTCTCACTATTAACAAAATCATTTTACTGTTAAAAATATAAAGTATCCTACTTTATAGGAGTTTTTTGTGCAGTAGCAAAGGAAATTCTAAGAAAATTGTAGTCTAGAGGAGTATATCTAAAAGACAGTTTAGATGTCTATAAATTCCTTAAAAGTTAGCCATGGGGTCATACAAAGGAGCATTCAGATTCTAATATCTGCTTGTCACTGTCTGGCTTTTCAAACACCTACTTTCTTCAAGTTTATATATGTATATAAATTTATATATATACATAACCCATTTGTGCAATATTTTTGCCTCTGGGTACATGTTGATACCACTCTTTTTTTTTTTTTAAATATTTTTGACTTTATTCAACTTCTTTTTTTTTTTTTTTTTGCTTTTTGGGTCACACCTGGCGATACACAGGGGTTACTCCTGGCTCTGCACTCAGGAATCACCCCTGGCTGTGCTCAGGGGACCATATGGGATGCTGGGATTCGAACCCGGGTCGGCCGCGTGCAAGGCAAACGCCCTACCCGCTGTGCTATCGCTCCAGCCCCTGATACCACTCTTAATATCCAAAATGGCATAACTCAAATTACCTATTAATCTCAGCCCATTCTTTTTCCAGGTATTTTCTTCAACTACATGTGTTGTTTCTTCTGACCACACACACACAAAAAATCCATTTGTCATTGTCCAAGAATATTAACAGCTTTCCCTGCTGTTATAAAAATGAAATCCTGGGAAAGTTCAATCAAATTTTAAAGATCATGTTCATAATTACCTCCTACACCAGTGCCTAGGGAATGAAATCCGGAAGGATGCTAACATCGGTGACATGTGGCGTGCAGAACTCAGCTCCCTGTCTCATCATGGTGCATGCACTCCCCCATTTCCTCAAAGGGCACAGCATATTGTTATTATTGCCATCACTGTGGCGAGTACATAGCGAGCATTCAAAAAACGTTGGGTGGGGGAATGAACAAGGAATGGAGTACAGCATCTCCTTCAAATTGTGAAAATCAAATGAAAGAATACAAGATAACTCTAAAGCAAATTACAATGTGACCTGAAAAACAATGTTAGTTTTCTGTCAGTTCTGCTGACAACTTTAAGTAAAATTGATTCTCTAATTTAGCACGTTTCATTATATAGCTAGGCAACAAACACAAACTTCTGCGAGTTTTTTAACCATTGTGTAATCCCTTAGAGTAAGTAATCTTGGAGGGAAACGAAATCTGCAATTAAATTTTATTTTGGTACCAAAAGTCTTGAAATCACTCCTTCCAATTATGTGAAACACCAGTAAAATAATAAATCTATATATTTTTCTCCATCAGTTTGAGCCACTTCAACAAAAAATTTTCAATTCCTCTGATTAAAAAACTTATTTTTATTATTCCAGAATAATAATGAAAATTAGCAAAGGCAGGAACATCTGAGAAATTTGCTTTGTTTTATTTTTATTTGCATGAACAATACTGGGCTGGAGTGATAGCACAGTGGTAGGGCATTTGCCTTGCACGCTGCTGACCCGGGTTCGATTCCTCCGCCCTTCTTGGAGAGCCCAGCAAGCTACCAAGAGTATCTCGCCCGCACAGCAGAGCCTGGCAAGCTACCTGTGGCATATTCAATATGCCAAAAAGAGTAACAACAAGTCTCAAAATGAAGATGCTACTGGTGCCCGCTCGAGCAAATCGATGAGCAACGAGATGACAATGACAGTATGAACAATAGTATTCAAAACCTTTGACAGGGAAATTTTCTAGTTCTTGAAATAATTGTGAATTCCATCCATATTCTCATTGAATTTTATTATACATATTTGAAAAACAGTTATTCATTAAATTATGATTACTTTATGGCCACTTTACTCCCAGGTTTTCACATACAAACAATTTTACCAAGCTATCTCATTCTTTTCATGGTCTCCAGAAAATTTATAATGGTACTGACATATTGTAGAGATGAAATAATATTTATGGAATTAATGAAATGCAATAGGAAGTGTGGAAATTTCAGCAAATGGAGCCACATAACGACCGCTGAAATTATTGCTGAATAAGTCACAAATCCTGTGCTTTACCTCCCAGAGTGAAATCTATAATAATTATTTTCAAATAGAATGGGTTTTAGAATGAGGAGTTATTATAGAAGCATAAAAATTTGGGAAATTGGGACATAAAAATTAGAAATCACAGCCTTGAATAAAGGCGATAAAGAATTTAACACCATTAAATTCCTCTTCTGTTCCATGAAAGAGTAACTCAGCCCAAGTCCCTTCACTAGCCTACCCCTGTTTAAGAAGTTGGAAGTGAAAAGGACCACATAACCCTCATACTCACATCAACTCCTTTACTACTGACCTCGTTAACCCACTGATACCACACTGAGTCTAAGGGGGAGATGACGACGCTCCCTGGGAGTGCATCCTTCCTCTCAATCTCACCAGGAAAATATCTGCCCCAAAAACAGAGCATGGGGATCAGAGAACTGGATGCTTCCTCTTCTCTCTATAGCCAAAACCAACTGGAAAAAGACTGAAGAACTCCTGAGAGCTGGAATATTTCAAGCACTGGATCTCTTGGCCACATAAAACTACATTGAGACTAGGTAGCTCTCTGAAGACTAGAAGAAAACTTGAAGTACAGAATCTCCAGACCTCATAAAACTCTACAGAGACTAGGTGAATCTCTGAAGTCTTGTTACAGCAACAACAGCAAGGCTAACATGAACAAGAGATAATGATCTGAGATCACCAAATCCTCTGGTCAATTAGAAAATGTTAGCCTGTCTTGGGGCTGGAGTCATAGCACAGCGGGTAGGGCGTTTGCCTTGCACGAGGCCAACCTGGGTTCCATTCCCAGCATCCCATATGGTCCCCCTAGCACCGCCAGGAGTAATCCCTGAGTGTATGAGCCAGGAGTAACCACTGTGCATTGCCAGGTGTGACCCCCTCACCCCCGACAAAAAAAAAAGAAAAAAAAATGTTAGCCTGTCTAACAGGAAATGCCTTTCCTGTTAGACAGGAATATACATTGGAATATACATTGGATATATTACATTGGAGTATAACAAAGGAATATGCATTGTTTTTTTTTCTTTTACCCCCTTGACTTCACCTTTGTGTGCCCCATGAAAATCAATGCTTTCAGTGATAGGGCAGAAGAGCTTAAGAAACTCAACTTCCTAGTGATTGGTGCTTCTGTAGATTCTCACTTTTGTCAGCTGACAAGGATCAATACACCCATGAAACAAAGAGGACTGAGCCCCATGAACATTCCCTTTGTATCGGACCCTGAGCCAGCCATTGATTAGGATTATGGTTCTTAAAGGCTGATGAGGGCATCTCTTTCAGGGTTCATTGTATTATTGATGATAAGGGTATCCTTTGGCAGATCACTGTAAATAACCTCCCTGTTGGCCACTCCGTGAATGAAACACTAAGATTAACTCAGGCCCTCTAGCTCACTGATAAACATGGTGAAGTGTGCCTTCCTGGCAGGAAGCCTGGTAATGATGCCATCAAGTCTGATGTTCAGAAGAGCAAAGAATATTTGTCTAAGCAAAAGTGATCCTGGGTCTTTTAAGGGCCAGGCTGCAGTAAGCAGACATGACAACAAATCTTTTGTTGCTATTGTCATGCGTAAAACATGAGACCTTAAACTCTGACATGCTGTGGTTTGGGATTGGAACAATCTTTCCTACAGGGGTTGGGGAAGGGTCAACTTCCTTGGGGAGAAGAGCCTGAGTCGTACTTTGGGACAGTCAGTTGATGTGGATAGTAGATACTGTCTTTGGCCTTTTGTAGTTCCTATTAAACTTGAACTGAGACCTTGAAAAAAAAGGGTGTTGAGGAGACAGAATGTTAGCTACATTTTTAGTAACATAAAAAACAAGAAGTGACCCATTAACTCACATAAAACTGCTGGGGATTATAGAGCATATTTGCAGAAAGACTCTAAGGAAAGATTATATGGAGGCTTTGGTAACATGAACCTGTGGGAATTCAAATTCCTTATCATTGGGAATATTATTCATTTCTTTCCAAACCTGAACATAGTTGTATTTTTTAAAGGAGTATTGCAGTGAACCTTAGGATTCACATAAGAAGTTAGGCCTGAAATCTCAAATGAATGCATTCTGTCTTGGGAAACAAAACAGAAAGCAAAACAGGGGAAGTACATCTATAAGGATGATAAACGAGGAGCAAAAGCATTCAACTTTCTTAAACTGAGGTGAACATTTTCAAATTCCAGATTTGTGACTTTTCTTGTGCCAATTTACACGATCATCCTTTTACACTTTCACTGACGAATTATATCATTCTTAAAAATAAAACACAAAATCAAGAATCTGGGCATTTGGGACCAATTTTCCCTCTATAGTAATCCAGATTATCTTCTCTCATGTCCCAAACAACAGGAACACAACAAGCAATGTGATTTATTGATAACATTTATGATCTGTGTAGGATGAGTCAATCTTCTACAATTACCAGCTAAACACACTAAGTTCTCTTAAGCAAGCCATACAATCACTATGGGACTTGGAGAGCATCATGGAGTCATGACTCAAGCCATTTACAAGCACCAATAAATAGACTCCTTTACCCATTACTCCCAACTAAAGAAAACACATGAAATATCTGCTTAGAAGTCAAATTCATTCTAAAAAGGAAAGAAAACTTCTGATTCAGAGGGCTTGGATGCAGTGTTTGTGTGGGGACATACGGCCCAGCATCGGTGAGAATTCAGATTGGAGTTTGCTCCATTACCTTGATGGAAACACCCAACAACTTAATTTTCTTAGCTCCTACAACTTCTCTTCGTGAAGTATGGAATATTTTTAAATCCACAAGAAACATTTTTAGCATGGCAGCATCATCTTAATTTATCTGTAAATCCCTCATACATCCTGGGAGAAAAAGAAGTGAGAGGGGCCGGATCATGAATACATTGGTTTGTCTTATTCCCTGTACTGTAGGGTAGTGTCTCAATAAGGATTTGAAATTTTTTGAAAGACACTTTTAAAGTACTCACATAATCTGGCCCTGTTTTCCATATAGAAAGGGGCACACAAGGCATGCAGATGGCTTTTAATTATGCACTGCTCCTGATTACACCCTCTGGGTTGCCTTCTGGGCCCTTCTCCTGGGTCAGAAAGAATAAACTCAGAGCCAGCATTTGGATCTTCAATGGCTTGCATTTAAAAGCCTGCAATTCTTTAAACTGCCTGGAACCCAAACACGTGAAAAAATAATAACAAAACTTTTCTGTGGCAGAGAAACTTTTACCAGGTGGTATTACCACTACCTTCAATAATGTGAGGTTATCTAGACTTGTACCTCTAACAATTGTACCTCCTGGGTTTGTCAATTAGAAAACTAAAATGGCTTCTGTGGGGGTGGATCCCAATGGAGTCCCAAAATCTAAGCTGTTTATGCATCGCTTCCCACATGAAAGCATGTATTTTTGAAGGGATTGGGCTTTCAAAATTTCTAGAATGAGTGATCACTTCTCAAGTGTTGTGACAGAAGTTCTGTCATAGATATTGCTAAAATGCAATTTAATACATAGTTTTTAGCAGCACAAAAGTACTGGGAAATTAAATGCAAAATCCCTTAAGAAAAATATACTCAGTGAGTTTTTTGAAGAGATAACAAGATGGTGTTCCTTGGGGAAAATTATGACAATGTTCTGTGGCAATTACCTGCCTTGGAAATTGAAGATTTGTCTAATTTTTTGGTTATCAACCAGAAAATGAGAAACAAAAATGTAGTGAGTTACAAATGTAGAGCATAATAATATATACATATGAAATGCTTTCAGACACTAAAATAATAATCCTTATCAACTGTCAGAAAGGGAGATAAAGAGAAAGGAACAAAAATTTGGGTTCAAAGTTTAAATGACATCACTCCTAGAGGTCATAGAAGAAGTTAACTGATAGAAAAGTACCAGAAAAAATGAAGATTTGAGCACATTTTATAGCTTTATAGAGCATATGGAAGACACGTAACTGGCAGTATATGAAAAAAGATTTATGTGACATTAAAAAAAATTACATGAATTGTATTATTAGAAAATGCAAATGTACTCTATTGAAATGACTCTATCTGCTTAGCTTGACACTTTTCTCAGACATTAACCCTTCAAAATGAATGTGAATACTCTACTCTTCTAAGAGCTTGGACCCATCTGTGGGTAGCATAATCCATGGAAAAATCACTGGGTCTGCCTGATGCTTACACTTTTCTAAGAAACTCTGACTTGACATCAAGTAGAATAACCTCTGTTTTGCAGGTTATAAAAATCTAAGAGATAGCTTGCCCAAATAATTTGGTCTAATTTGTCAGTGTTAGCTGCTCTCTCATAATATATTCTGTTCCTTTTTATATTAAATATATGTAAAATAGGCTTCTTTTATTTCCCTAGGAAGCATAGCTCATGCTTTATAGATCTAACCGTTACTCTAAAGTATTCAGCATAATTAGCCCTTTCCTATGTGTTTGCTTGAGTCTAACTCTCAGCTTTTTCCAGCTATAATAATTCTAAAAATATGGTCATATTAATGCTCCATAAGTCAGTCCAAACCCTTAGTAATTTAAGGTTGATTAATATGTGTCAATAAGTCTTCTGGAAAATATGGCATTTATCAGTTCTGCAAAGGAAAGTTTACATCTCTCAAAAATGAAATCTGATTTGTTAATGGAGTCAGAAAATTAGTATTCAATAATCATTGGAATATTTTTCTGCATAAAATAATCAAAGTCAAGAGTTTGTCAGGGAATACAATAATTTGTCTTTCATATCTATCATATCGAAATTAAGCTAAAACTGAAGGTAAATTATTTTAACCAATTGGTAGACAAAAATAAACTGGTTCCCTATCTTAATCCAATTAAGAGTTTATTTAAACTGGATGATAAAAATAAGTTGGAAAGTGAGAACCATTAAGCTCCTCAAAGAAAATATAGACGAATATCTCTGTAAACTTGTAAAGGGAAAATATTAGATTGTACAAGAAATTAAGAACAAAAGCGAAACAGTAAATATATCATTCTTTATTTTTGTTAATATTTTTATAAGGCTATCTAATAGAAGAAAAAATGTAACACATCTAAGAACATCTACCAAGAATATATAAGACTTCTATACATAAAAATAAATTTGTGAAAATGGAAAAAATCTTGACCATTTCTCAAAGATATGCAAATGTCCAATAAGTATATAAAAAGAACTCAACATTATTCAAAAGAAAAAAACAGAAATTAACATTTCACAGCCACTAGAATCTCTAATGAGAAAGAGAAGCAATTAGAACTCTTCTCCAATGCCTGTAGGAGCATTAAACTGTACAAAACATCTTTTTTTTGGTTGGTTGGTTGACTTGTGTGGCACACCCAACAGTGCTCAGGTTTTTTACTCCTACCACTGTGCTTAAGAATCACTCCTGGTAGTGCATATATGTGGTGCCAGGGATTAAATCAGAGTTGGCAACATGAAGAGCAAGCAATGTAACCCCTACACTGCATCTCTATAAAATAAATCTCTATGAAATACATTTTTGAGGCTTAATATGTCATTCACTGGAAATTAAATATGTATCTATCTTATGACATAGGACAAAATTAAGGCACTTGCCTTGCTCATGCCCCACACTGTGTTGGTCCCCAGCCCATATTCGGTTCCCAAAGCACTGCCAAAGTGATCCCTGAGCACAGGGCCAGGAGTAAGCCTTGAACATACTGGGTGTGACCCAAAACAAATTAAAATAAAGCAAATATTGGTTCCCTGAGGCTTGTCGGGAGTGATCCCTTAGCAGAAAGTCCAGAGTAACAAACGTTCAACACAGTAAGGTTCAGGAACACAGTATGGACAGATGTGACCCAAATCCCCCCATCCCTGCCAAAATACAAAAATAAGCAAAACATGGGGCCAGGAGATAGCGCAAGAGAAACAGTACAGTCCAAGAGTGTGGGGTGCCCTCTCAGCCTCCAGCACCACCTGGCCCTGTGGCAGTGTTGGAAGTGGTCATGCTGGACCCCAAGTTCAGCCAGGCCTGAGTACCACAGAACGAGGCCAAATACCAAAGTGTCAGGCCTGCACTCCAAGGGAAAGGGTAATTGGTAGAGGGTCCAGGAGTCCTTGAGAAATGCTGGGGGTGGTGCCTATATACATTTTAAGTAAGCTAGAAACAACAAAAAAATAAAAACAGTGAATAAATGATTCCATCTATGTGAAGTCAAAAAGTAACAAAATTCAGTATCAAAACAGCAGTGGATTCTGTGGCGTAGAAATTAAGGGAAGAGGCATTAGTTAACTTCAGCCTAGTGCAAATGTTCTGAATCTTTTTGGTGGTTACATGAGTGTGTGCAATTGCTGAAACTATGAAACTGAACATGTAAGATCTTAGATTTATTGCATGCTAATTCTACCACCAAAATATTTCTGCAAATTCAGTAGCACTGCACTGCACTGTCATCCCGTTGTTCATCGACTTGCTTAAGCGGGCACCAGTAACATTACTCCAGTGTGAGATTTGTTTACTGTTTTTGGCATATTGAATATGCCACGGGTAGCTTGCCAGGCTCTGCCGTGCAGGCGAGATACTCTCAGGAGCTTGCCAGGCTCTCTGAGAGGAACGGAAAATCAAACCCAGGTCAGCTGCATGAAAGGCAAATGCCCTACCCGCTGTGCATCACCCCAGTCTGCAAATTCAGTATTGTTTAGAAATATATATGCACATATATATATACATATACATGCACATATATATATATGCACACACATACATAATGGTAGGGTAAATTAATGCAGAAAATGCTGGCAGTGAACTTGACAATGAATCCTAAACATCTTTAATGATAAAAGGCTTTGACCAAATGATTCTATTTACAGAAATCTATTGTAAAAAACAGATATTTGTGCATATGGACACATACACATATGAACACATGTACACATATGTAGAATAACATTGGTTTGTCCTTTCCACCTTGCCGCAGGGAGCTTAGGTTTATTGGGTTACTCCCATCACAGTGCTCCCATTCCTCTGTGTTTACTTGTAACCTCTTTCTTTATGGCCTATTGTTTTTTTGTTTTTTTTTTATTAGTTTATTTTTAATTAGAGAGTCATCATGAGGGTACAGTTACAGATCCATACATCTTTGTGCTCATGTTTCCCCCATACAAAGTTCGATAACCCATCCCTTCACCAGTGCCCATTCTCCACCACCAGTAAACCCAACATCCCTCCCCCCTTCCCCAGTCCCGTCTCCCCCCACCCCACCCTGCCACTATGGCTGGGAATTCCCTTTTGTTTTCTCTTTCTGATTAGGTGTTGTGGTTTGCAATAAAGGTGTTGAGTGGCCATTGTGTTCAGTCTCTAGTCTGTATTCGGCCCGCATCACCCTTCCCCCACATGACCTCCAACCACATTTTACTTGGTGGTCCCTTCCCTGAGTTACCCAGAATGAGAGACCAGCCTCCAAGCCATGGAGACAATCTCCTGGTACTTATTTCTACTATTCTTGGACGTTAGTCTTATAGTCTATTATTTTATATTCCACAGATGAGTGCAATCTTTCTATGTCTGTCTCTCTCTTTCTGACTCATTTCACTTAGCATACTTTCCATGTTGATCCACTTATATGCAAATGTCATGACCTCATTTTTTCTAACAGCTGCATAGTATTCCATTGTATAGATGTACCAGAGTTTCTTCAACCAGTCATCTGTTCTAGGGCACTCGGGTTTTTTCCAGATTCTGGCTATTGTAAACAGTGCTGCAGTGAACATGTAAGGGCATATGTCACTTCGGCTATACTTTTTGGCTTTTCTGGGATATATTCCCAGCAGTGGTATTGCTGGGTCAAATGGGAGCTCAACCTCTAGTTTTTTGAGAATCCATACTGTTTTCCAAAAGGGCTGAACTAGCCGGCATTCCCACCAGCAGTGTAGAAGGGTCCCTTTCTCGCCACATCCTCTCCAACAGCGGTTGCTTTTGTTCTTTTGGATGTGTGCTAGTCTCTGTGGTGTGAGGTGGTATCTCATGGTTGTTTTGATCTGCATCTCTCTGACGATTAGTGATGTAGAGCACTTTTTCATGTGCCTTTTGGCCATTCGTATCTCTTCCTTGGTAAAGTTTCTGTTCATTTCTTCGCCCCATTTTTTGATGGGGTTGGATGTTTTCTTCTTGTAGACTTCAACCAGTGCTTTATATACCCTTGATATCAACCCCTTATCTGATGGGTATTGTGTAAATATCCTTTCCCATTCTGTAGATAGTCTTTGTATTCTGGTCGCTGTATCTTTTGCAGTGCAGAAGCTTTTTAGTTTAATGTAGTCCCATTTGTTGATCTCTGTTTTTACTAGATTGCTTAGTTCCGTGTCATCTTTGAAGATACCTTTATCTTCAGTATCCTGGAGGGTTTTGCCTACCTTGTCTTCAATGTACCTTATGGTTTGTGGTCTGATGTTGAGGTCTTTAATCCATTTTGATCTGACTTTTGTGCATGGTGTCAGGTCGAGTTCTAAGCCCATTTTTTTTGCATGTGGTTGTCCAGTTGTGCCAGCACCATTTGTTAAAGAGACTTTCCTTGCTCCACTTCACATCTTTTGCTCCTTTATCAAAGATTAGATGATCATACATTTGAGGTTGTGTGTGGGGATATTCCACCCTGTTCCATTGGTCTGCAGCTCTGCCTTTGTTCCAGTACCATGCTGTTTTAATTGTTACCGCTTTGTAGTAGAGTTTAAGGTTGGGGAGGGTGATGCCTCCCATCATCTTTTTCCCAAGAATTGTTTTAGCTATCCGTGGGCGTTTATTGTTCCATATAAATTTCAGGAATGTCTGGGGTTTACACCTGCCAAACAAAGTCACTGACATCCATCAACTCTAGAGATAGGAAATATTTATGATATGTGATATGCCACCTAGTTCCTAAAACCAGTGGCCCTGTACAGATGGCGTTCCTTCTCGGCCTCTCGGATTTCCCGTTTGACTATGTTGGCTTATATAAAAGGGAGCTGCCCATACGCCAGTGAGACTAATGTTTAGCCTGTGAGCAGAAACAACCTCATAGTTTACAGGGTCGAGCGTGCAATGAAAATGCAAACTCCCATGTTCCAGAATTGTTCATTTCCAAACACAGCAGAACATTAAACCTAGTATTAAATCCAGTTCAGGACCTTTCTGTGAGCACTGAGTTCCCTGTCACTGCCCAAGAAGCAGGCTCTATCTCCCAATGAATCTATCTGACATGGGAACATCTTCCTACTCTTGCAGTTAAGAGGAAACACTGCTCAAACTGCATTATAGCACAGTGAGTAGGGTGGTTGCCTTGCACACAGCCAACCCAGGTTCGATTCCTCCGTCCCTCTCAGAGAGCCTGGCAAGCTACCGAGAGTATCTCGCCTACACGGCAGAGCCTGGCAAGCTACCCGTGGCATATTCGATATGCCCAAAACAGTAACAACAAGTCTCACAATGGAGACATTACTGGTGCTCGCTCAAGCAAATTGATGAGCAACGGGATGACAGTGACAGTGAAGTCCTTTGACAGTTAATTCAGAGCAATGTCCTTTTTGTATAGACACAAGAAGGCAGCTAATGCTATGCTTTTCTAACTTGGGAGTTAATGGACTCTGAATGATATTTTCCTCCTGGACATCTGTTCTCTCAACTTAAGCCTCAGTTACCCTTACTTCCTAGTACTCCCAAAGCAGGGTCCTGATGAAGGACTGGATAGATCCAGGGCAAGCTGTGAGCTATGTGCTACCCTGGCATCGAGATGGGCCTGGCCAAAGCGCCATAATACTTAGCTATAAGTTAAGAGGTTGGTCATGGACAAATTGATCCAACAAGTAATAACTAGATTCAGACCCTGCTAGGGTTAGGAAAGATGAATCTGTCCTGAGCACTGTAGTCTGAGTCTGTGGCGAGATGTCCCCAAGAGAGTCACACTATAAGCCTCAATGTATCTCTTACTGTGTCCATACAAAATAACTAAAATTAAGAAGTAGAATTAAGGATCCGGAGCAGCCACGTGCGAAAACAGCCCTTCTGCTCCTTAAGGACTATGATTCGGGAGGTCTACTAACCCATTTTGGCACCCAGCGGCTTCTTATAGAAATGCATTTAGATTGTGAACTGGGCTACAATCCCGTGACGCCCGGGGAGGGGAAAGGGTTTTCTCTCTCAACCTTCTCTTTCTACGTGGGAGATGGCAGCGGCAGCGGCAGCAGCAGCGCCCACATGGCAAGCGCCATCTTCTAGAACTCACAACCCAGAGGTATGAATTTGCAGTGACGTAGCTCACAGGAGATCACGGGATGGGGGTGTTACCGGCACACTTTCTGCCCAGATGAGATCCGGAGCAGCCTCGCGCGAAAACGGCCCTCTGCTCCCTAAAGACTATGATCCGGGAGGTCTACTAACTCATTTTGGCACCCACTGGCTTCTTATAGAAATGCATCTAGACTGTGAGCTGAGCTAAAATATCAGAAATCCAAAACCACGTGGCCACTGTTGCTCAAATAATCTTCATTCTCAGCAATGGAAAACAAATTATCAAATGATGCCTTTTCAGCAGGTTTGATTGTTGGGGGGCAAATTCCAAATAATAATAGTGAGTTCTCTGTTGAAATATTGAAAGTATTCAAAGTATAGAGGGAATAAAGTGAATATCATTAGCCACTCAGGTTGGAGGGGTGGATGTGGGAGGGGGGTATATTGGGGTTCTTGGTAGTGGAACATGTGCACTGGTGAAGGGATGGGGGTTTGATCATTACATGACTGAGACTTAAACCTGAAAGCTTTGTAACTTTTTTCACGGTGATTCAATAAAATAAAATTTTTTTTAAAAAGAAGTAGAATTAAGATGTTAATTAAGATCTTAATTAGGCTATTGGACTAAGGAAAGAAGAAGAACACCTTAAGTGGTATTTTGCCCCGTGAGCAAAGGAAGGGCTTTTTTATGTTGATTGTGCTACTGGCGGGGTGTAGTGTCTACCCCAAGTGTGGAGAGTTGAAGAGAGACCAGAGAGAGACCCAGGCAGCAAGATGCAGCATGGAGAGACTAGCAAGGGGAAAAAGAGGAAGAAGAATGTAGGGAAGGAATGCAGGAGCAAGCACGTGGAGAGACAAGAGATGAGCAGGAGAGACAGGAGGAGAAGGGAATGAGGGGCACCGTGAGACTAGAATGAGGGGCTCAGTGAGACTGGAACAGGTACGTGGGGAGAACGGAATAAACTGACCATCAACCACATTGGCCCTCATTTCCTCCTTCATCGGCCCCCTGGCCTGGACCACTCCGGGGGCGGGGGGGAGCAGCCAAGTGCACCGAATGCGGGCGGTGAGAGGGAGAGCCACCAGGGCTCTCCCTAGCCGCCTCGAAGATAACACACACACATATTCATATATGTGTACTTATAGTGCATTTGCTTACATGTTTTAATATATATCAATAGAATTATTATAGCATTGGTTTTCATTCTAGTCTTATTTATAACAGAAAAATTATAACAAACTAAATGCCCAGTGATGGATCAAGAAATATATGGGGGTATAGTTCATTGATCGAGTATATGCTTTGCATATGGGAGTTTGTGGGTTTGATTCCTGACAATAGAAAAACAAATAAAGTTATTATATTAGTAATTATTTTTATACCTTGAATATTAGTCATTGAAATGTTAATGCTATATAAGTATTTTTTAAATTTTTTAATCCCTGTGAGATATAATTACAAAGCTTTCATGATTGAGTTTTAGTCATCAATGATTGAACACCTATCCCTCCTCCAGTGTACATTTTCCACCACCAATGTCCCCAGTATCCCTCCCACCACCCCCACCTCACCCCACCCCCTGCCTTTAAGGCAGACAATTTCCTTTTTACTCTCTCTTCTTTGGGGCATCATGGTTTGCAATACAGATACTGAGAGGCCATCATGTTTGGTCCTTTATCTACTTTCAGCACACATTTCCCATCCCAGGCAATCCCTCCAACCATCATTGACTTGTGATCCTTTCTCTATTCCAGCTGCCTTCTCCCCCAGATCATGAGGCAGGCTTCCACCAATGGAGCAAACTTCCTCGCCCTTGTCTCTACTGCCCTTGGGTGTTAGTCTCATATTATGTTATTTTATATTCCACAAATGAGTTCAGTCTATGTCTGTGCCTCTCTTTCTGACTCATTTCACTTAGCATGATTCTCTTCATGTCCACCCAATTCTAAGCAAATTTCATGACTTCATTTTTCCTAACAGCTGCGTAGTATTCTATTGAGTAGATGTACCAAAGTTTATTTAACCAGTCATCTGTTCTTGGGCACTCAGGCTGTTTCCAGATTCTGGCTATTGCGAACAGTGCTGCAATGAATATACAGGTGCAGATGTCATTTCTATTCCCAGAAGTGGTATTGCAGGGTCACATGGAAGCTCAATTTCTAGATATTTGAGGAATGCCCATATTGTTTTCCAGAAGGGCTGGACCAGTCGGCATTCCTACCAACAATGAGAGTTCCATTCTCCCCACATCCATGCCAGCACTGGCTGTTTTTGCTCTTTGTGATGTGTACCTGTCTCTGTGGTATAAGATGATATCTCATTGTTATTATGATTCACATCTCCCTGATGATTAGTGATGTGGAGCAATTTTCTTGCGCCTTCTGGCCATTTTTATTTTTTCTTTGAGGAAGTTTCTGTTCATTTCTTCTCCCCATTTTTTGATGGGGCTGGAAGTTTTTTTCATGTACAATTCTACTAATGTCTTGTACATTCTAGATATTAACCCCTTATCTGATGAGTATTGGGTAAATATTCTTTCCCATTCTGTGGGCTCTCTCTGCATTTTGGTCACTGTTTCTTTTGAGGTGCAGAAGTTCTTAGTTTAATGTAGTCCTATTTATGTTTGTTTCCACTTGCTTGGTCAGTGGTGTTTCATCCTTATAGATACCTTCCACTTCAATGTCATAGAAAGTTCTGCCTACATTCTCCTCTATGTACCTTATGGAGGTCACTAAATTCAGGTTCAGGTCACTAAATAACATTTTTGCAGTAGCAGGGATGGAACTTTGGGCTTCCTGACTGTGATGCTTGGGCTTTACCACTGAGCAACATTCCTGGCAAAATAAAGAAATTCTAAGAACAAAACATAGACTATGGTTGTCCATTCCACGGATGTGACAATAACAATGGTTTGAAAATAATGGAAGGTTTGTTTTCCTTCTGTGCAAGCTGCTGTTCAAACTTGGCAAGAAGACAGTTCTGTTCCATAGAGTAATCTGAAGAAACAGTTCTATTAGTTGTTCCACCGTCCCTAGGTTGCCCTTCTCCAGGTGATTAAAACTGGCTCACCACCAACATGTCTGCATACCATTGTTTTTTTAAAAAATGAAAGACTGTGTATTCACGATGCAACTAGGGAACCCTGTGGCTCTTTCGCCACCTGCATTCCTTCCGTGGTTTTGGTCCACTCCCCTACCCCCGACAGTTGATGCCATTGGCTGATGAAGGAGGAACCGAGGGCCTGGCTGGTTGGTGGTCATTTGCCGTTTATTCCATTCTCCCCACGTTCCAATCTTAGTAAGCTCCCCATTCTAGTCTCACACTGCCCCTATTCCCGTCACCTCCTGTCTCTCCCCCTCATCTCTCCGCCCCGACTTGCCACCTTGGTCTCCCCCTCCCTCATCTCTCTCCAACTCCCCCCACTGGGAATAGCAGAATCAACATATCAAAGCCCTTTCTGATCACCAATCAGACTCAAGGGGGAATATACCATCCTGGGGTTTTTCTCCTTTCCTTAGTCCAATAACTTAATCAATGTCTTAATTAACATCTTACTTCTATTTCTTAATATTAGTTATTTTGTATGGACACTATAAGAGATACATTAAGCTTGTAGGGTGGCTTTTCTGGGGACATCTTGCTATAAATATCAGACTACAGTGCTCAGACCAGATTAATCTTTCCTAACCCTAGCAGGGTCCTAATCTAGATATTACTTTTTGGATCATGACAGAATTTGTCCATGACCATGCTCTTAACTTATAGTTAAGTATTATGGCACTTGGTCTAGCCCATTTCGATGCAAGAGTAGTTCACAGATTGCCCTGGGTCCATCCAGTCCCTCATTAGGACCCTGCTTTGGGGTTCTAGGAAGTAAGGGCAACTGAGGCTTAAATTGTTGAGAAAACAGATGCCCCGGAGTCAATAGCATTCAGAGTCAATTACCTCCCAACTTACAAAAGCATAGCATTAACTGTCTTCTTGTGTCTATACAAAAGAACATTGCTCTGAATTAACTATGCAAAGGACTTAAGGAGAAGAGAAAAGCAATATTTACAAATTAACAGAGTCTTATTAGGTGATAAAAGGTAATTGACCAGTTGGGGAAGCAGAGCACAAAAAGTTTACAAATAAACACAGAGGAATGGGAGCACTGTGATGGGAGTAATACAATAAACCTAAACTTTCTGTGGAAAGGTAGAAAGGACAAACCAAAGTTATACTGCATAGCAAGTAGACAGTTTTCTTTCCAGGATGTGGACTGGGAGCTGTGTACCAGTCATAGCATGGCCAGACCAGTGGCCGAGTCTGTTCAGGCTACTGTAAGGAGACTGGGTGATTTATCAACCTCTGAAATGTATTTCTTATCCTTCTGAAGGCTGGAAATCCAGATCAAGTAAATGCCCTCTACAAAGCTACAGACTCCATGTTCCTTTGCATGATAGAAGGAGCTAGGTAACTCTGTGAAATCTTTCACAAGAGCACAAACACCGTTAATGCATGAGGCTCTTACCAACATGACCTACTCACCTCCCACAAGCTCCATAAACATTCTGACCAAGGTACCAGGAAGTGTCCAAACTGTCACTGACTGGATCTCTGTTTACAAATCTAACCTTGGGAGAGGATGGTCCCTTTGATAAAAGGAAGAAAGGGAGAATGGATGAGCTTGGGTAAAATCTGGTGACAATAAAGAGCGGATATTCTTTTAAGTAACACTGCATCATCGGTGTCTTTGCTGTCACAGAGAATGAAACAATGAGGGAAAAGGCACAGATACAACTCTGAATCAAAAAGTGACATGAAAGAGCTAGACTCTGAATGTGAGGAGGGCTTCAAAATTGCACAAGCAATTTGTTTTTTCCTATTTTTCTTTTAAAATACATTCTAAAGCTATCCAGATGAAGCTTCTGTTTAAACAAATCTAAAAGAATGTTTCCAATGAGCATTAACTTTTTAACAGAAGATAAAACAGTATTTCTGTTTTAATTGACAGCCTTTCTCCTTTCTTCGTGTAAAAGACTATAAATTATAGTCAGTAGTGTCTTAGATTTGTTGAAATACAATAAACTTCTAGTAACTATTTAATGTTGTCAATTGTATTCCATAGCTGGAATAACAATTGGTCTTTACATAATTCTTAACTTTTTTTACCTATTTTCTTTTTATTGCACTAAACAAAATTAACTGAATAGATAAATGTTAAAATAGATAAATATTGTCTAGTATGAGAGCCTAATATGCAAGGAAATCAAAATAATATATTAAAAAAATGGATGGCCTAAATACATTCATCTAAATATTAAAGAAGTCAGCTAAGCAAGAGGTGGGGTATGTTTAACTCCCAAAGATATGGGCAGAGACTATTGGCAGGGTCTGGGCTTTTATCTGGTCTCAGTTCAATTACAAATGGACTATTTCTATTTAAAAATTAAGCATAAATATGACTAGAGGACATATTTCTTTTTTTTCTTTTAAGTCTTTTTTTTAAATTTTATTGAATCACCGTGAGATAGTTACAAGCTTTCATGTTTGGGTTACAATCACACAATAATAAAACACCCATCCCTCCACCAGTGCACATTCCCCACCACCAATATCCCGGGTATACCCCTGCTTTCCCACCCTCCCCCTGCCTCCATGGCAGACAATATTCCCCATACTCTCTCTCTACTTTTGGGCATTATGGCTTGCAACACAGACACTGAGAGGTCATCATGTTTGGTCCATTATCTACTTTCGGCATGCATCTCCCATCCCAACTGATTCCTCCAGCCATCATTTTCTTAGTGATCCCTTCTCTATTCCATCTGCTTTCTCCCCTCCACTCATGAAGCACTCTTCAAACTATGGGGCAATCCCCCTGGCCCTTGTATCTACTGTCCTTGGGTGTCAGCCTCATGTAATGTTATTCTATACTCCACCAATGAGTGCAGTCCTTCTATGTCTGTCCCTCTCTTTCTGACTCATTTCACTTAGCATGATAGTCTCCATGTCTATCCATTTATAAGCAAATTTCATGACTAGAGGACATATTTCTTATTGTTTAGGAATGAATAGTGAGTGTCCAATAAATCAGTTGTCATCTCTGCTCGTTTACTTGTAAAACTTTAAAAGCGGGTCCTTTCTCTGTTCCTTCATTTGTTTATTAGCAATGCTTAATTTGAACAGATATATTTCTCTAATTAGAAGTTTCCACTCTCTGAGTTTCTTGTGCCTAACAGTCTGAATCTGGACAATGGCTCACTTGAATTAACACATGTTAAACTTACCCACATGTCTTCTTTTATCCTTCTTAGTTCACCATTATTAATGTCAGCCTGCAGCTTACTTTTATCTCAAGCCATCCTTCCTTCTTCTCTAGACAATAATAATCACATTAAAGCAGTTTTAGTCCAAACCAATTCAAGTTTAGAATATTATTCTAAAATAAAGAAATTATTCCATTTAGAACTACACTACTAAAAACCAGATTTATTTTGAGTATAACATATTAATTAATATCTTGCAGAGTAATTTAACTATGAACTATGATACTAATGAAAGGTCATGATGTGGGCATATGAGTTGAATTTGAATATCATTTCTTCCACTGAGTAGTTTTTTCTTTAATCTTGCTGCCTTTCCCTTGTTTAACTACAGTGTGAACACATGATCCACTCAGCCAATCAAGTCTCTTCATCCCTCCCTTCACAGTGAGCCATGGAGATAGGATAACTCAAGCCAACACAAATCCATCAGACTTGATTAAGGAACACTCCAATAGAGAATGTCTATTATGCACGTGAGAACCACGGAAACCTGGAGCTACCAATGACACAGAAACTGACAGCAAGGAAAAGTGGGGTCCAGCTACAGAAAAAGGGGCAGTAGCTAGTCCATCCTGTGAGCCCCTAGACAGACTTGTTTGAGAACAACTCAATGCCATAACTTTTGTTTGCAGTGCTTTCCCATATTGCTCTTGTATTATCTTCATTGCTTCTAATTGCTAGTCTTTCAGAACGGTTTCTGCTACTTTATCTTTGAACTCACTGATTTGATTTTTCAGTTTCTTTTTTCCCTCAGGAGTAAAGAGTACTGGTGAGACTCTTGCCTTACATGTAGCTGACAGCAGTTTCATCCCCAGCACCACAGATAGTGACCCCTGAGCACAGAGTCAGGAGGAAGCCCTGAGCATTGCTAAGTAGTGCATAAATTCTATCCCACCAGACCCTAGTTTTAAAAAATTTCCCCCAGCACTTACTAGGTAGCTATAGATTTTTCCATTGGATTTTTCTTCCTTTGCTGCAACTATTTCTTAAGATCTATATTATTAATTTTATTTTTAATTTTAAAAAGTGAAATACAGTGAGATACATAATTACAAAGTTGTTCATAATTTGGTTCCAGTCATATAATGTTGCAAGACTCATCCCTTCACCAGTGTACACTTCCCACCATCAATGTCCCAGTTTCTCTACCTCCCACCTCCTCTATGACAGTATGACAGGTCACACTCTCTCCCTCCCTCTCTCTCTCTCTCCATAAATTTTTCACTTATTATGTTTTACTCAATTATGGAAAACACAGAAGTATCTCCATATTTTTCAAACTAATGGGAATGTAATTTATATGCTGCTCTGCATATTGGATTTTCAGTTACCAACATCTTATAAAAAGCCCACATTAGCATTCACAGATCTACGTTTTTATTTAATAAATGTATAACATGAATCTAACATTATATATTGTGTCAGTTCCTTTCTGCTAAAGTTACATTGTTTACAATCCATTGCTACATAAAACTAAAGAGTAAATACCCTAAATATGTCTTTCTGCAACTTATTACCCCAAAATAGTTGATTATAAATATATGGAAATTCAAAGGAGAAGTCTAAACCATTTGACAAAAAAAAGTTATACATATTTCATATTACTAGTGCTTCAAGAAAACCACAATAACTGAGACAGTGTAACTTTAGTATAAAATAGGTAGATCAATGTGACATAATATAAAATTTGGAAATAACTGCACATGTACAGTTAATTTATTCCAAGAAAGATACCAATATATCGATGGGAATACATTAATCTGGAAGAGCTAGAAAAATTCTATGGAAAATATGGACCTCTAACTCATATCCTACACACACACATACAAATTATTTAAGATAGGCCATACCTAAATGTAAGATAAAACCATAGCTTCCAGAAGAAAATTCACAATTTTTCAACCTTTGATAATAGTTCTAAATAGCTACTTCAATAATGAAGACATGTAAATATTCAATAAGCATATGAAAAGGTGTTCCAGCATCACAAGTGGAAGAGAAATGCAAATTAAAACTAGAGTCAAATACCACTTCACACATTGTAGAAAAACTTACATGGAAACAGTATACACTAAACATGTATGCTAGTGGAAAGAATCAGTCCTATCACCTCATAAAAGTAACTTATGCCCAAGACAGTCTATAACAACTTAATTCATGATAGTCAAAAGCAATCAAAATATGTCAGTAGCAAAATAGTATATTCAGAAAATGGAACAAAGGGATAGAGGAACAAAGGATATAGGAATAGGGAGAAGTACGAATAAAACCACATAATTGGGTTTTGAGAGTTCCATGGAATGAAAGAAGCCTGACACAAAAGAATCCAATCTGTATGATTTGGTTTCTATTAAGCCCAAGAACAAACAAAGCTAATCTATGGCAGAATTAAGAACACTATTGTCTGCTGAGGTGCGGACTGGATGGAATGCGGCAGGAGGAAAGTTTCTAAGGAGACAAGAGCACTTCTGCTTGGGAAATGGGTACATGCATTTCTCAAAACATGTTAAAATGTAATTTGATATTTGTGTATTCTCTATCTGTGACTTTTATCTCAAAAATGATTTTTATGTGACTTTCATGAAGCTTAGTGAAATTAAATGTAAGTATTCAAATCACGTCTTTACCAATCAGTCAATTTGTAGCATTGTAAGTGACCCTGCTGTAAACATTCTTACAAATAGTAACATTCTTATGAGCTGTAAACATTCTTATGAACAAATCATTGATTGACTTCCCAGAAGCAGAATTTATTAAACACATTGGTAATAATCTTGAGACATTATAAATAATAAGCTAATTTATATTTTTACCAACAATATTTCAAAGTATCATTCCCCCACCTCACCAATATTAGATGGTGTCGTTTTATAAACATTGAGAAATAACAGACACTAAAGAGCAAGAAGAAATATAATTCTCTAAAACTCACACCGCAGGTACTATTATAATCAAGGAACTGTTCTAAGCAATGTACTTATATTAATACTCACTTTATATGCAAAAAATAGGAAAAATACATGAGAGGAATTGTGACATATCTGAAAATTATCTAATACCAATGAATAAAAAATGATTTGTGCTCAGCCGATTAGAGATAGCTATTAGAAAATTAGATCTACTCCAAAATAAAATGTCTCATCTCCAAGAGTGGTACTCAAAATGAAATTAGACAATTACTTATTATGAAACCTGAAGTTCTCAGAGAACTCAGAGAACTTCAGCAGTCCTACACGCACAGACTTGCCCTTTATCACTTAAAAAAAAACTGACAGTGAGGTATCACCTTACATATGAGAATGACCTGTAACAAAAAGACCAAAAAGGAGAAAACAACAAGTGCTGGTGGGGAATACAGAGATAAACGGAAACCTACACTCACGCCCTGGGAATGTCAATTAGTCCATCTGTGATGAAAAATGTACAGAAGTGTCTCCAATGGAAAAAATACATCTATTATCCTGAACTCCTTAGATATCTAAGAACAAAAGAACACTAATTTGAAAAAGATGCTCATTGCAACTCTATAATAATCATAATCTGGAAACAACCCCAAAGCCCCATCACTGTATTTGAAAGAATAAAGAACACATGGTGTATAATGGGCAGTGGAATACTATTCAGCCATGAGAAAGGGTGAATCACTACCTGTTAGTCTTGGAGGAAGGTCATACTGAGTTAAATTAGCCAGAAGGAGAAAGACAAATAACAGATCACTCATGTATGGGATATAAATCAATAGAGCAAGCAAAGAGATAAAGTCAGACACCACCACCCCCCAAAAGAACCCCCCACTGGACTCTGACCACAGAACTGAGGTTACAAAGAAGTTGAAGCAGAGAACTGAAAGGGTGGTTGGCATCTGTGATGGGGGAAAACAGATATTTGGGTGGCAAGTTTTGTGTGTTAATAGACATTTGAAGATGTGCAAATTGTCCTCCTAAAACAAATACAACTTTCTATCAATTTTCTGAGAAGGTAGATAAGAAAAGTGGTTACTTCCAAACCACTGACCAATCCGAACTCTTTCCGCTCTTTAAAAAGAACAGTTTATGTTTTTGTCACATAAATATCATTGTTGATGCAGTGGCAGGAATGACATTATTGGTAATGCCGGGAACTCACACCCAACAGTGCTACTGGAGGATGAGAGTCGGCACGTGGGGGTTGAATTCACAACCTCATGCCTTAGTCACTCTCCCACTAAGCCACATCCCAGGGTTGTCTTGCCTTTGTTTCCACTGCCTGCAATTGCTTCTGTAAACCGATGTCTTGACTTCAATTCCAGTACTTCAAACTTGGTCTCCAGACTGCCAACGGCCCTTCATCCTTGCCTTGCTCTTTAAACTTGACCTACAGTTTTATTCTTTATTTTCCCTTGAATAACGTTGACTCTCTAGGAAGTGAAAATAAAAACAATAGCAGACAGCCTCTGTGGACAGCAAATCACATAATTTCCTCAAAACCACCTGCAGAACACTGACACATGTGCCCTAACAATTCATAGTTATTAGATTCTACTGACTACCACATGTGGAAATATGCATCAAATACCTTCATTCACATGCCACTCCCTTTACATCCACGAAAAATGTTTAAAACGTGCTACTGAAATATATTTTTCTCCAAGAAAAATGAGGTAATTGTGACTGAACATTATTAACTGATCCTTTTTGAACTTAATAATGATTCTGTAGGGGCAGGGATCATTTATTAAGTTACTAGCAGGAATTCAGTGACTATATTAAGCTCTTCCATATGTATGCTTTCAGAAAATGACAAAGGATTACGTTTCATGGTTGTCCAGGATGACACAAAAATAATAAAAACAATAGATACCGTAGTAAAGTCAAGGGCTTCCTTTCCTGGAAATTTCATTCAACCTGTGTTTTATGACCCCATGCCACACTTTTTTTCAGATTCTCAAATAGAACCACACATAATAATCACTAGATTGTGAAACATTTGTTTAATGACTATGCATATACCTATTTTAAAAATCTAGTAATTCAGGGTCCAGAGAGCTAGTACAGCAAGTAGTTCATTTGCCTTACACAAAGCTGAACTGGTTTGGTCCCCATCACTACATCGATCCCCAAAACCCACCAGAAGTGATTCCTGACCCCAAGTCTTACACCTTTGCACAGTCAGGAGAGGCCCAAAACCAAAATTAAATAATTAATTTAAAAATATAATAATTCAGCACATCTAGATATTTTAAATGTACTAAGAACTCTCTCAAAACAGGTTTGGTGGCCCCTGAGAGATAGCACAGTGGACAGGGCACTTGCCTTGCACTCAGACAACCTGGGTTTGATCCTTGGCACCACATATGGTCCCCTGAGCCCCAACAGGAGTTATCCCTGAGCACAGAGCCAGGAGTAAGCCCTAAGCACTGCTGGCTGTGATGCTGAAACAAACAAAAACAGGTTTAAAAGCATTCTGTGCTCAGAGCGTTAGGCCTCACACTCTTCATGGGGGCTGGAGAGCTATAATATACAGCAGGTAAGGTATTTGTCCTATGTATAGTTAACCTAGATTCAATTTCTGGCACTGTATATGGTCCCCAAGCAAGTACTGCCAAGAGTGACCCTGAGCACAAAGCCAAGAATAAGCCCTGAGCAAAGCCAGGTGTGCCTCCCCCCCACCGCCCCCCCCAAAAAAAAAGAGAAAGGAAGGAAGGAAGGAAGGAAGGAAGGAAGGAAGGAAGGAAGGAAGGAAGGAAGGAAGGAAGGGAGGGAGGGAGGGAGGGAGGGAGGGAGGGAGGGAGGGAGGGAGGGAGGGAGGGAGGGAGGGAAGGAAAACAGAAAAGGAAAAGAAGAGGAGGAGAGGAGAGGAGAGGAGAGGAGAGGAGAGGAGAGGAGAGGAGAGGAGAGGAGAGGAGAGGAGAGGAGAGGAGAGGAGAGGAGAGGAGAGGAGAGGAGAGGAGAGGAGAGGAGAGGAGAGGAGAGGAGAGGAGAGGAGAGGAGAGGAGAGGAGGGGAGAGGAGGGGAGAGGAGAGGAGAGGAGAGGAGAGGAGAGGAGAGGAGAGGAGGGGAGAGGAGAGGAGGGGAGAGGAGGGGAGGGGAGAGGAGGGGAGAGGAGAGGAGGGGAGGGGAGAGGAGGGGAGGGGAGAGGAGGGGAGGGGAGAGGCGGGGAGGAGGGGAGGGGAGGGGAGGGGAGGGGAGGGGAGGGGAGGGGAGGGGAGGGGAGGGGAGGGGAGGGGAGGGGAGGGGAGGGGAGGAGAAAAGGAAATGCAAGTGTGATTGTACCAAAGCACTGTGGAGCATTGCTTGGCTTGTTTCCTTTGGTGATGGTTTCTGTGTCTCTGTTGCCTTCATATCGCTGATTAGCTCTCTACTCAGACCCACTGAATTTCTCTTTGGTAGCTATATACTGGGTTCTTGGTTTCAGCCTCAGCCCTATTCTGTTGCATCTGCGTCTTTTGGCTCTGCACTCTCCGGCTCTGCTTTTAGGAAATGAGGCTGAAGACAATGCCTCGTGGCCAAATGCAAGCATGGTTCATATAAAAGGAAAGAAAACACAGAAAAGAAATACACATGCTCTGTAAGAATGTTTGGCCTGACACTTGCCTCAGAATGTAGGCAGAGCAATTCAATTTTCAGCCACCACTAAAGTTAAACACAAGTAGTATCCAACTTTCCTTCATTCGTTTGCAAATTTGGTTTACAATCTTTGAATTTTTCCTTGGCACCAACCCTCTCATTCTGAATCTTTACAATATCCCTGCCTTGCGCATCCCCGGCCAGCACCTGTGATACGATCCTCAACCCTCAGACTTCTCAGACAAGCATCACTCAGGCCTTTAGTTCCCCAAATCCTGTGTCATGTTAGGTTGAACCTCTCTACCCTGGTCTGTCTTTATGAGTCCTAATTCTGGGTAATATAAGGAACTCTGGGTAATTTTTATTTCATTTTTTAATTTTTTCTATTTTTGTAATGACAATTGGTGCCCTGGGAGAGTTTGAATCATTAAGTCCAGGCTTCTTGAAAATAGATAAGTTCTGGAAGGATGCAATATTTCTGAGACTTTATGACTATCATCACTAATTATTATTATTTAGCATTATTATGCCATGCCAGAGATGGAAACCAGGGCCTCAAACATGCAAGATATGCATCCTATTACTGAACCCGATTCCTGGTTCTCCCAGAGAGTTTATATAGTACCGTATCAGAAAGGAACTCAAGACTGCATATTCCATATAACACATAAAATTCATTTCTATAAAAAATATGGAAATGTGGTCCCAAGACTACAAGAATTATGGGTTACTTATATAATCTCAAATAAAGATATTAAATGGCTCCCTTCCAACAGTAAGCAGAATATCTACAATTTAAAGATTATTATTTTTCATAACGCCTATCAATTCATTTTCTGCCACCTTTAATTTTTTTATACATAAAAATAGAACTGTTATTTTTCAGTCAGTACAGAGGTCAGTAGTTGAAATTCAGCTGACAATTCCAAGAACTCTGAACTTGCATCTCATTACAAAAATTTATCAGTACTGTATGCTGGTTCCCTAGGCAACCAAAACTCCACTTCAGAAATGAACTGGATAGTCAAAAGAAAGCATAACTAACACATACACTAAACCAAACAAAAGGCAATTTTGTTTCATTTGCTAAAATAGATTTGACCAAGTGTTTTTACATGAAGGCAGATGGTAGCTGCATTAATATTTATGTTGGACAAGGCAAGAAAGGCTCAGAGGAACTAAGGACTTTAAAATAAAGATTCTTCTTTGGAACTGGGTAAAAGTCATCAGTGGAGAATGAGCACAGACTCCCAAATCTGAGTATGAATCTGTGCTCTGTCACCCCTCAGCTCTTGCTTTGGGTAAGCACTGTTCTCTGAACCTCAGGTCCCCCGTGAATTAGAGCTACATTGTAAAAAGAGTGCAACAGGGATTAAATGGCGTGATACATGTGAGTCATAATTATTGCCACCGTTTGCTTACGCTGGGGTAAGCGGGCTTAACACAGTGAGGCAAATATTAGAAACTTCATTTTATAATCACAGTCACAGTCATCCCGTTGCTCATTGACTTGCTCAAGCGGGCACCAGTAACGTCTCCATTGTGAGACTGGTTATTACTGTTTTTGGCATATTGAATACGCCACGGGTAGCTTGCCAGGCTCTGCCGTGCGGGCGAGATACTCTCGATAGCTTGCTGGGGTCTCTGAGAGGGGTGGAGGAATCAAACCCAGGTCAGCCACGTACAAGGCAAATGTCCTGCCGCTGTGCTATTGCTCCAGCCCTCATTTTATAATGAAAAGCAATATCTTTATTTTGGGGGGCCACACACAGTAGTGTTCAGGGTTTACTCCTGGCTCTATGTTCAAGTATCACTCCTGGAAGACTCAGGGTTAGGGATGCCATATCGAATGCCAGGGATCAAACCTGGGTCAGTCACATGCAAGGCAATTGCCCTGCATGCCGATCTATCAGTCCGGCCCCTATTTTAAAATTTTATGTTTTCAAGGGCTAAACAACTAAGAGCTCGCATGAAATTCAGACTATAGGAACACCACGTCCCTGCTTCGTACACAGCCTGACTGTGCTTTGGTAGAGCAGAGCCTCAATCCCAGTAGGTACTTGATAAAGCTTTTATTCGGTAATATGGCAACTACAGGGGGGTCACTGAGGACTTCCAAGTTCCCTGATTTTAGGATGGCTGCTCACGCCAGAGTCCCAGTGAGCAGCACCTCCTGAGAAGGAGTAGAACAGCTAGCATTCCCTCACAGACAAAGGTAGACAGCAAGAAAGCAACAGGCAACATGATGAGAAAAACGATCCACACAAGTGATAGGGAAAGGGTGGGTAGTTGAGAGGGAGGGGCATTGGGTCCTGGAGAGAGGGAGGTGGGTGCACTGGTGATGCGTGTGTTATTGAAATTATGTGCGTGAGAAACCCTTATGAAGAGCATTGCGAACCACAGACTCTCAATGAAGACATACATGTTTAAAACTCTGCATAGCTCCTACCTCTCCAACCTGCACTTCAAAGCCCCTCTTCCTAGCGGCCTCGTCCCCAATGTGAGTAGAAGCACAGAAAAGCTTGGAACCACCAACCTGGGATTTGGACAAACAGGCTCAGAGTGTTTGTGTCTCATTTCAGGAGGGCAACATGGACCACTCACCTGATTCTCATTGTTTGCCTTCTCCCCCAATGTTTACCTTTCACGTTTGTAAGTTCTGAGAATACCCTCTTCTTGAGACCAGTCCTTCAAGCCTCGATTTCAACATCAAAGATGCCTGACGATTTTTTCTAAGCAAAGACAGTCCTTCGCCTAAAAGAGTCTCGGGCTGTGTCAGCTGTCCAGGCAGCGTGTTGGTCTGTCTCTGTTCGCATCATGTACTTGCTACAGGTGGATGAGCAACTGGTATCCATGCCCGGGCCCACGCGTGTTGATACAGTTGACAACTTGGTGATGGCAGCAGTAGTGGGGACACAAAACACCACCCATAATCACTTGCTCTACGGGCTGGGGCTAGTGTCCTCACCCAAACTCCCATCTTGAAACCCCATCCCCAATGTGAGGATACGTGAAGGAGATGCTGTGGAGAAGTGCTAGGTCCTGAGGAGACTGTCTTCATGAATGGAATAAGAGTCCCGGCAAAAGAGGCCCCCGAGAGTGCTCCTGCCCCTGCTACCAAGCAAGAAGACCGCTCCGTGAACCACAAAGCTCATCTCATCAGGGTAATGGCCTTGGACTTCTGAGTCCTCAGAACTGTGATAAACGTAATATGTTTATAAGCCACCTGATCGAAGGTATTTCAGCTATAGAAGTCTGAAACCAATTCAGTTATCACCCAGGCTTGAAAGCTATGTTTTGCTTTACAAATGTTCCTCCAGAGAAGAAAACCATAATAGAATAACATCTACTGTTGGTCCTCCTTTTCCTTTTAAATAACGCATTTTGATTTTCCACAGGGTCTTCAAATATTAGAGTTTTCTTTCTATCTTGAACTATTTTCTTTAGTTCAACTCTTTTGTTTCATTAAAACTCTCAACTGGGCATTCCCCAAGGCACTTGGCAATGTAAATTAATTCCTCTGGGCCCAAGTGTAATCATCTGGTAACAGAACAGCAATGAGAATACAATCTGCACTGGGTACCAGGAGTTGCCCAGGCCAACCTAGTTATAATCGTTATTTAGACAGACACACCCTTTGGCAGAGTCTTAACCCCTTCTGTTCATTCAGAGACCTTATAACTAAGACACTATTTTTTTTTTGGTTTTGTCTCTTTTTTTGGTGTGTGGGGGGGAATACATCTGGCAACGCTGAGAGGTAGATGTTCAGGGGTGACTCCTGGCTCTGTGCTCAGGAATCACAGTGTTTGGGGGACCATGTGGGATGCCAGGGATTGAACCCCAGTCAGCCACATGCAAGACAAGTGCTCTGCCCACTGTACTATCTCTTGAGCCCCTTGACTAAGATTCTTAAAGTAACACCGTGGCAGTGTGTCCTCAGTTCCCACCCAATACTAAGTCTCCAGGTTGGCCTTCTCAGAAACACTTTAAACAGTAGTTTATTTCTGTGACTCTGAGCCAGTGTTTGGTTTGCTACAGAATCCACCTGCCCCTCTCTTCTTTGTCATCATTGAAACCAGCCTCATCCAGTCCTGGACGAGGACTATAATAAATAAGTTCACTTATTTAGAGTGAACTTTTGTCATCGATTCCTAGTCATTGTAATTTCTTCCATATGAGAGCATCAGAACCTACTTCAACGTTCTCCTAAGGGTTAAATGAAATAGTTATGGAAAGGCCCTGGCTCAGTGCCTGGAACACAGCAAAGCTCAGTGGAGCTAGGATTCCTATCCTTTCCCTTCTTCACCTCCACTGCCCTCATGATCTCCCCAGTCTCTGAGTTCCTTCAATAACGTGCTTTATTTCTCCTTCCACCTATCTGGGACCTGCTAAATGCTTTAATGTAATTCATTTGTTAACATGAGTTTTTCCAAAATTGTCCTATGAATTTAAGATATAGATCCAAAAGTACACTTAGGGCCTGCCCATAAAAAAATAAGAGTAGCAGTAATGATTTTTGAATTAAATGTAACTTCGCTGCAAAGTACTTTTTGCTATGAAGAGGTAATGTATAAAGTATAACAAACGCTACTAGAGAATATCAACAAAAGCCTCAGCAAAAAGATATTTAATCTGGGGATTAAATAATTAATAAGACTTACTCATGAGAATATGCCCCAAAAAAGTAATTTAGCAGACAGAAAAGAATGTATACTAAAAAGTAATTCACTATAGTTTAAAAAATAGGCATATTTAGGCTTGTTGCATGATTAACTATGATTATAAAATCTTATTTTTGCTTTATTTTTGTTTGGAGGCCACAACTGGCACTGCTCAGTGCTTATTCCTGGCTCTGAACTCAAAGATCACTCCTAGCAGGACTCAGGGGATCTTATGGGGTGCTTGGATCAAACCTGGGTTGACCACGTGCCAAGCAAGTGCTCTACTCACTGTACCTTCTCTCCAACACTTCAAAACCATATATTTTCAAAGCAAAAAGCAGGAAACACAGGTACAGAAAAAAATTGCAAGGACAATGAAACAAAAAACTTAAAATATTCATAATATGCAATTGTCCTTTCTAGAAAAGAAAAAAATGGAAAACTAATTATAAAAAGATAAGTAAATGGTTGAGCTGGAGCAATAGCACAGAGGGTAGGGTGTTTGCCTTGCATGCGGCCGACCCAGGTTCGATTCCTCCGTCCCTCTCAGAAAACCGAGAGTATCCCACCCACATGGCTACCCGTGGCAATATGCCAAAAACAGTAACAAGTCTCACAATGGAGATGTTACTGGTGCTCACTCGAGCAAATCAATGAACAATGGGAAGACAGTGACACAGTGCTAACTAAGTAAATGGTTCCATAAGTAGTGACTAAACAGATGAAGGAACCGTGCAGACTTGAATCATGAGAATGGGGGAGTGAACATAATGCCATCTCAAAAGTACTAATATAAAATTTCAAATTATTTGCATAACATGTGAACAAATCCTTGAAAAAATATGTGTAATAAAAATGGCTGTTGGTATGTGGATAGTGGTTATTTTATGCGAATCTTTTTGAAAATGTTTTTAAATGATTTATAACTTTTAAAGGCATCTACTTAGAAAATGCTTTTATGTTTATGCAATTATTTTACTCTTTTTCAGTGTAATTCATAACAACTTTCTATTCCACGTGTTGGGGGGTGGAGAAAGCCAGAAGCCACAAATCCTAAACAAATAGCCCACAAAGTTTACTTCCTCTGTCCTGCTGTAGACCTCCACTCTCACTCCCTCCTTCTCTCAAAACCTCAACCAGCATCCATTTAGAAAGGTCCTGAGGGTTTCTGCACTCAGTCTATGACATGTGCCATGCTTAAAGCAGAGCTTACAATTACCTTTTGGGTTTTTCAACCAAAGCTTTCTCAATGAGAATGTATTTATTTTGGAAATGAGATGGATCCTGGAATTTTTTGCCTTTTCCAGACAATAAGGCAGCCCGGGAAGATGTTTGCCAGGCACCCAACATCTATGTAAGATTAGCTGTCAATCCAATGTGAAGTTAGGGTAAAGGATGTAGGATCAAACGTTAAGGAAAAGGAAACTTCACTTCTTTTTGTTTTCTATTTTTATTTTCTTCAGGGACCAATTCGTTTTTCATGAACATCGTCTTGTTGAGATTCAGCTGCAATCCGACCTTTCCACATTCTTGGTTGAAGTTAGCCAGCATTTGTGCCGCTTGGCTAATGTTTGATGTTATGAGAACAATGTCATCAGTGAAGCGGAGGTGGTGTAATTGCCGACCGTCTATCTTCACTCCCATTCCTTCCCATTCCAGTCGTCGCATGATGTTCTCGAGGGCGGCACTGAAGAGTTTTGGTGAAATGGTATCACCTTGCCACACCCCTCTCTTTATATCAATGATCACTTCCTTGTAGAATGGTGAGATCCTGGTGGTGAGTCCACAATACAGCTCTTGGAGAATTTGATATACCGAGTTTGAACGCCCTGTTTGACCAAGGCTTCGATGACCACCTCAGTCTCAACAGAATCGAAGGCCTTCTTTAAGTCGATGAACGTTAGACAGAGCAGCATCTTGAACTCTATCGAAACTTCAATGAATTTGGTCACTGTGTGTATATGGTCTATCGTGCTGAATCCTCTTCGGAACCCGGCTTGTTCTCTTGGTTGTCCTTCGTCTAGTGTTCTGCCTATTCTATTCAGGATGACACGAGTGAACAACTTGTAGACGACAGACAACAGGCAGATTGGGTGATAGTTACCGATGTCATGGATTCCATTTGCTCTCAATGGAACTAACATCACCAAATGCAGCAGCTATGTGTATGTGGGTCGAGAAATCAACATGAGGAATGACTTGGTGCAGAACTACACAGGAGGAAGAGAGCAGCGTGAAATGCATTCAAGAGCGTCGAAAAGGTGGTTAAGAGAACGAAGAACCTCCAACTCCGGGCACATCTTTTCGATTCCACCATTCTTCCTGCACTAACATATGCCTCAGAGACCTGGGCCCAACTCAAGCAGGATGAGAATGCTCTTAGGGTATCCCAAAGAGGAATTGAAAGAGCTATGCTGGGAATATCATGTCTCACTCAAGTGAGAGAAGGAATCCGGAGTTCTGACCTCCGTCGACGGTCAAAAATCAGGGATGCTGTCTCGTTTGCCAAGGCGTCAAAAATCAGATGGGCCGGTCATGTAATGCGATTCAGAGATGACTGTTGGACTAGAGCTGTTACAGACTGGATTCCACGGGACGTCAGAAGACCTCGTGGCCGCCCACCAACTAGATGGTCAGATTTCTTCGTGAAATCTCTGAATGAACGATTTGAGGCTCTTTCTGTTCCTAGAGCGAGCAGGTATCATTGGGCTACACTAGTTCGCGACAGGGACAAATGGAGATGTTACTGGCGCCCACTCAAGCAAATTGAAGATCAATGGGACTACAAGTGATACAAGTGACAAGTAATTTTTATTTTCTAACATTTAAAATCATGCTGCTTTAGCATTTCACTTTAATGGGCCTTTCAGGTTTATTTCTCAGTTTCTTATTAATAAGGTGTTACAGAATTTTACTTTCTCAAATTACAAAAGGTAGGCATGCATTTTTCAGAATATATCAAAATAATAAAGCCTCATATGAATGCCACACAGCCATTCCAAAAAAAAGCAACCCAAACATTATTACGGTCTTCAAAGAGTGACAGAAGATAAGCGTATGCATTTTATTATATTTTTAATAAAGGCAGCAAACTGTCCTACAGAGGAGTAATTATATCCTTCAATACCCAAGATTTGTTTCTAAATTGTGTTGAATACCACTAGTTTCTTTTTCATGGGAATTATTAATCTTGAAAGGTCAGCTATAAATAAAAAATCTTTCGCTAATATCTTTGCAGCTGGATAAAACTGAGCTCCCGCCTAATGAGCAGGGTGCCTGCCAGGATTTCCTTCTTGAGAGTGTAGGTTAGGACTCGAAGCACATTCCCCAGTATTCCCGGGGAGCCCAAATCTTTCCAGGTGCTCGAAGGAGCCAGAGGCATCCTGCAAGCAGAGCTGAGGAGCGTTCTGAATCTTCTGAGGACCAGGCCTCTGCCACACCATCAAATAACACCTCAACCGCACATGAATTAGCATTAACAAACATTCGTGTTTACTAAGGACACTGCACACATCTCCGAGGACACAACCAGAGCCAGCGGCATGTCTATACCCACTTAAGTACTGGAGGACCCAGAATTTTCCTGTCTAAAATCTTGGACTTTTGCAAGGCCTCCGGGTGTTTGGAGTCCGACAAACATGTGCTAAAATTCAGAGTCAGCCCCCTCTTGGGCCAACCGGCTAAGACGCCCGCAGCTCAGCTGCTTCCTCTTTAAACTATGATGAAAGGATCCCAGGTTGCCTGGGCTTCCTGTGACAATGAATTAACTCAGCTAAAGACCTGGGATTAGCCTCACTTTGCCAGATGCAGCTGTCAAAATTGTTCTTGTGGGAGGCAGTGCGGTGCGGTGGTTAGGAGGGATGAGCCCTCAGGCTAAGCCTATCTTGGCTCAAATCCCACCGCTGCCAAATCAAAGCCACGTGACATAACCCTTAGTTATCTGTCACCTCCTTTGTAAAATGAAGGCAATGATCATCAGTCTGTTTGGGAGAATGGAGTCAGTGATATATAAAACACTGCTAGTAGAAAAGAAATCCTTAATTTTAATCTATTTTCATTATTTTCTTACTAATCTTGAGCCTCTCCCCTCATCCAAACTGCTGACATGTAACCTATTCTAAGACAGCTGAATGTGCCAATTCTGGCTACTCGTGGGAAAGAAACAGTGCTCCCTTCCTGAATAGGTGTGGTTACAACCTACCTCCAATTTTATTAGCAGGACATAAATCTCCACTCACAATGCCAGACCTCATATTTCATTGACAATGGAAGGTAAGGCAACAAGTGAGACAGGAGAGCAGAGGAGGGAGACATCTGGGAAATATCAGCCTTTCCTCTTCGGAGTGGACAAGCTCCTCATGGTCAACCAGAGTCCAAGGGAAAAGGGAATGAGGCAGTGTTCCAGGACCCTGGAATATTATGGCCCAAGATAAATTTTTAATCAACATGAGTGAAAGAGAGCTTTTTAAGGCAGTTTTTTAGACATGCTAAGGTACTAAAAAAAACCTATCAGCCATTCATACTATAATTTCTAATGATAAAAAGCATTTTAATGCCAAAAGTAGGTAGGAAAAAAGATCTCTATTTATTTTGTTGTTGTTTTTGTTTGCTTGTTTGTTTTTTGCTTTTTGGGCCACATCCAGCGTTGCACAGGGGTTACTCCTGGCTCATGCACTCAGGAATTACTCCTGGAGGTGTTCAGGGGACCATATGGGATGCTGGGAATCAAACCCGGGTCGACCACATCCAAGGCAAATGCCCTACCCACTTTACTATCACTCCAGCCCCAGATCTCTATATTTTTAAAAAAATCTTATCAAAAAGAGTCCAGTGATTACATGTGTGTTGTATATGTACACGTGTGTGTGTTCAAATGCACAATCTTATTTTTCCCTAATACTGTCTCATTGTTTCTAATTTCTCTTCAGATTGATGGAAACCTCATCAAAACCTTCAGCAAGTTGGATTCAGAATTTGGCAATCACGGGGATAAAATGTGGAGTGCAATGCCTAACAGGCCAGGCCGGGCCACCCAGCCAGCCAAGCAGTGGCCACTGGAATCAGATCATTTGAATCAAAACGTTTGGTTTCAGTTACCGAAATAACTTATTTCTTCACCAATATTTCCAAAAATCTGTTTCCATGTTCTGATTCTGTTTGCTTGGGAGGGAGGTCTGGGGTGCTTTCATAGGCTGATTGTGCAACAATGGGTTAACTGAAAACCGTAAGCTGGGCCAGTAAATGGAGATGAATTGCTAGTGTTCCTAGAAAGAACAGCTTCGTTTTCCAGATTTCCTGAGGAAGGAGCTGCATGAAGTAGCTTATTTGATTTTGCAGACGGAAACAGGTAGCAGGAAACAGAGCCCTCCAGGGAATATTCAGGGAATGTTTCAAAGGAAGCGTTGTAGAAAATTTTTGAAATAACTCTTTCAATCAAAGCTTGAAATGGTATGTGGAGGAAAGATCATGACCCTACAATTCCACTTACTAGTGGCAACCTGGGCAACCCTCCAAACCAAACCTCTAGGAGACTCAGTTTTCTTGTCTATGAAATGGGGAGACATAACTCATACTGTACAGCTTAAAGAAAAAATTACAATATTTTAGAAAGCATTCAATTCACTTGGCCCCTATTATGTGTAGTCATTGTAGTCATTGGATGGTTCTATAATAAAATATTTAGACAAGATACAGTGATAGGACCCCAAGACAGGGCACTCAGATTCCTAGAGGAACCCAGGAAAAGCAAAGCACATGTAATATGTCTTGAAAAGTATGCAGGTGTTCATTCAGTGGAGAGTATACTAAGAACAGGATTTCAGGCTGGAGAAATCACAAATGCACAGGAATACAAAATGCCCTTTGAGCTCAGGCAACTATAGGGAATTCTCTTTTATAAATGCACAAACCTTTTGTGAGTACTAAGGACTGAAACAGGATATTCATGCCATTTAACCAACTGCAGCGGAACCTGACAATGCAAGGAATAGGACCATAAATTGGCGATTTTCTAGACTCCTCTTTTTAGCATCCCCACCTGGCAACTCTGCCAACTTTGAAGGGTTCATCCACTTCTGTGAGGAGAGGGGTAGTGTGAAAAGTGACACCCCACCACTCAGTATTTCTGAATTTCAGTACAGGATGGACTATAGTTCAGCATATGATGCACATATTTTTGTTTGTTTCAGGACCATACTTGGCAGTGCTCAGGGTTACTCCTGGCTCTGCACTTAGGAGTAACTTCTGGTGGTGCTCGGAAAACTGTATGTGGTGCTGGGGTGAAATCCAGGTCGACTGCATGCAAGGCAAGTGCCCTACCTGCTGGACTATCACTCCAGCCTCTGATACACATTTAAAAAAAAATTTTAAGTGGGGAAGGGGGTTGGGCCACACCCAGAAGTGCTAAGGACTTACTCCTAGTTCTGTCCTCATGGGACCATATGTGGTGTTGAGAATCAAACTGAGTCAAAGCAAGAGCCTTTACCACTGTCCTATCTCTCTGGCCCCTAATACATATTTTGGTTCAGTGTATGATACATGTATCTGGCTATAAAATACACACTATAATATCAAGTCTCTTTCCTATACATCTACCAAATGAAAATATTAATTTTTTCTTCTACATCACACATTAAGTGGGATAATACTTCTAACGATCTGTATATTTTAGCTTAACTGTGAAACAAGCGCCACAATTTTCATGACTGATTTTTTAAAACATCTATTGTCATGAATAGAATTTGCTATAATTTTAACTGACCAAATTTACATGGTTCAATGCAGAGATCACTATCTTGTAAAGGAAATATTATCTAGCTGGTTGATGACTTTAGACCCAGCTCAATGTTTCTATCAATATTTACAACAGATGATACCCTAACCACGACTGAATCAAAATCTTTTTTTTAAATAATGTGGGAGTACTACTATTTTTTAAGTTGATTAAGTTGGTAGAATTGGGCATGAACTCCACATTACTTTTATATTTTATTGTATCATCATGAGATAGAGTTAGAAAGCTTTCATATTTGAGATTCAGCTATACAATGATGGAACACCTATCCCTCCACCGGTGCACATTTTCCACCACCAATGTCCCCAGTATCTCCCACCTCCAAATCCTAGTACTCACCCTGCCTTTATGGCAGACAATTCCCCTAATTTTCTCTCTCTAATTTTGGGCATTATGTTTTGCTCAAATTTTCCCACCACCATTCAAGTCTACCTGCCGGGGGCAGACACTAGATAATTTACTTTCCACTGCTCATTTTGAATATCATGAGAGCTCACATGGCCACGATTGCAAATGTAGGTTTCTAGAGTGTAAATGGTTGGGTTAGAGACATCTCTGTATGGCACTAATCCATTTTGGGATTCAATTGGGAGTCTCTGGGCCAGGGCTGTTGGTGCGCTAAAATGGCACCCAGAGACAAATTGTGAGCATGACAGCCAGTCTTCTGGGTGGGCAGGGACTCGGGGAGGGACAGCCCAGGTCCTCTACTGCCACATGGCCTGGAGATTTCATCTTAGAACCCACATACTGAGGACGTTGCTTGTGGAAGCTCTTGGTCACCGGGATTCCACTGGAGTAGGTAGGAAGACTGCACCTGCTCCATCTGGGGTGCTCCAGTGAAATTGGCTCGGTATGGGTATCAGAGAGATCTCTGGCACTGTGGTATCTTCCAGGACTTGCCTCTGTGTCTCTGTGCCAGGGCTGTTGGTGCGCTAAGATCTATATTATAAAATTTTCAGCAGATTTTATCTTGGTGAGGTCCTTCTGAGATGGTGGAGTCAAGCTGAGGGGTATGGCAGCGATTTGGGGTTGTAGAAGTAAGTGGATTCCAGGGAGTCTTCTTAGGTGGGCACAGGCCAATTCACCTCCTCCAACTTACTCTGGTCTGATCATCCATGCATGGGTCCGAGCTTAAGTGCAGCTTTTGATCTCTTTCAAGATTTATTTAGGGGTCTCTGAAGCAAGGCCAGTAGTAGAGTTTACAGGGTGGCACTAGAGTTGGTTCCTGGGGGTGACTGCCAGTGCTTCCATGTGTATTGGGAAGTGGGGGGAGGTAGCCCATCCCAGCTCTGAGAAAGCCTGGAGATTTCCATCACAAAACCCACGTACCAGAATTTTCAGCAGATTATATCTCGGTGAGGTCTGTCCTGAGACAGTGGAGTCAGGCCAGGGGTATGGCAGTGATTGTGGATTGTGGAAGCAAGCGGCTACTGAGGGCTCTGCTTGGGTGGGCCACAAGGCCAACCCGCCCTCCTCCAATTTACCCCAGTCTATTCATCCAAGCGCAGGTCTGAGGTTAACTGTAACATTTAATCTCTTTCTAGATTCATTTGTGGGTTTCTGAAATAAGGTCAATAAATGAGCTTATATAGCTGAGTCGGAGGTGGTTTGTGGGTGTGACTCCCACCTACCCAAACTTTAGCCATTTAATTTCTTGGTAAACTTGGTCCCAACTTGTTGGGGTCTGACTAAAGTCACAGCAGCAATTTTGGGATATCAGAAAGCCTGAAGGCATCATCAAGTGTGATGCACTCTCCCCACAAGTACAGGTTGACCTGTTGGCAGCACCATACCCCCTGAATCAAAATCCTTAGTTACTCTCCTTCCTGGACAAATATTAGCCGTGAGACTCTGAACAATTTGTCAAAGGGAGAGAAACAGCACATCCAGAAGTAATGAGTTACTGTCAGAGAACATGTGTTCCCTCTGAACGTGCACTTCAGCCACCTTTGAGGGGATCAAGGTAAAATCTCACTGTAGAGCTGTGACAAGCTAGAGAAGCAAGTGCTTTTGGGAAACTGTGATTCTTGCTGGAACTGTGGCATCTTGCCTACAGAGTTATTCCCATCAGATCTGAAAATCTAACCCAAAGAGAACTGAACAAAAAAACACTTCTCACTGAACTAAAGTCCAAAGGTAAGACTGATTTTGGGGTGTGGCTTGATGTAGGCACTTACCTGTATCAGAGGAGTAACCAATGCATGATTTCCTTTTCCTCCTTATCTCACATTGCCTTCTGTTCTCTTGGCTTTCATCCAAGACTCCAAGCCGTGGCAAGCCCCATTGCTCCCAACTCTGAGCAGAGAGAAAAACAGAATCTATTTCCCACACCCTCCCAACACACACACACACAGTCTAGAATTACTTTCCACGAGCCCCTGTGAATTACTTTTCTATTTTGAACTCCTCATAGGGGCTGGAGAGATGAGATCCTCTTCAGGACAAGATTTAACCCTAAAACTATGGTTCAAGTCTCCTCTAGTTCACATAAACAGAGACAGAGAAGGCATGGCTCCCAAATAGAACCCACAAGCTTTCACCAGAAGGGAAGAGATTCGCAGCAGACTCCTACTTGGTCCTGTTTCTGCTACCTTATGCTTCATAGAGAAAGTCAATTATTTGAGTTTCATTTCCTTAAACTGTCCATGGGTAGTCATCTCACACACTCCAGCTATAGCTGAAGGTATATTTTAAGATTCAAAGAGAATGATATGAAAGCATGATGTAGTGTTTTTTTTTAATTACACAGAAGAAAAACATAAGATCTAAATGCCCACAGGTGCACAAATTGTGTGTGTGTATATATATATATATATATATATATATATATATATAATATATATATTATGTATGTATGTATATATAAAACACATGAGTGTAGGAATTTTACAAATTCTTTTACAATTATAGTCAGATTAAATTGATTACCTAGTCTTTCTAGGCATATTCAATCTCCACCTTTATTTAGGAGTCATTCACAGAAAAAATAGATGAGACAAAAAAACCCCTAAAAGTACAGACCATTTTTGTTTAGCTTTGGAGTCACACCCAGAAACGCTACAATATCACTCCCTGGCTCTATATTCAGGAATTACTCCTGAAGATTCTCAGCGACCATATGGGATGCCAGGAATTGAACCAGGTTGAAGATGTGCAAGGCAAGCACCTTACACACTATACTATAACTCCAGTCCCCAGAGTACAAATGATTTTAAAAAGATTTAACACCTGTAAGAAACAAACAGCTAACGGAAGCATAGAGTGAAGTGACATAGAATCTCATCTCTAAAAGATACACTGACCTGAATAAAACTTTTTTTCTGATCCAAACTAAAATCAACTATAAACCTCTTCCCAACCCAGCAATCACAAGCAAAATACAGTATTCAGAGAATCTGTTTACTTTGTCGATTCCTGCATTCCTTGGATTTGTGGAATAGCAAGTAAGAAAGGGAATAACATGCAATAAATATAATTTAGTTGAATCCTAACTGATGGTGAAAGATTGAACTCTAGCCAGTTAAAGGTACTATCTGCTGAGGAAAAATACTGATACCAAATATGAATGACAGCAAATGGAGCAATACTACAGTGGGCAGGGCACTTGCCTTCCAAGCATCTGGCCCAGGTTCAATCCCAGGTGCCACACATGGCCCTGCTAATAAGCCCTCAGCAGTAGGTTATAACCAGACTCATCAGTTTCTGGACCTATCCATCCACTCATCTACCTGTCTACCTGTCTGTCCAACTCTCTCTCTCTCTATATATATATATATATGTGTGTGTCTGTGTGTGTACATATATATATACCTCTCTATTTACCTACCTGCCCAACTATATATATAAATATAATTATGCATTTATCTTTTTAATACTTGCAGCATTCTTGATATATATTTTAACATGAGTTTAGAAAAATAATAGACAATTCCTTATTGTCCGTTCTATATTTTGCAAGCAATCTTTTGATTTTCAAAATCCTCCAGAATGGGATATAATATTGGCAAAGAATATTGGTAATAGCATGATATCAAAAATATAAAAATGCATGTAACTTATACCAATACAAATTAATTAATTAAAATTTTAATGGGAAAAAACTGACATCTTTCCAAAGAATGATAACATAGGTACATAAAAAGCTGTTCAGCATCACTAATCATCAAGGAGGTCCAAATCTAAATCGCAGTAAGATATCTCATATATCTTAGGACATCTTTTATCAAAAAATAAAAATAAAAAACAAGAGATAACAAATGCTAGCAAGGGTGGAGCAAAAGGGTGATCACTGATGCACAGTCAGTAAGAATGCAAACTAGTAACAGTAACTATGGAAAACAGAATGGAGAGTCTTCAAATTAAAACTAGATCAAATCATAGGAGCCAGCAACTCCACTTCTGGGTATATATCCAAGTGAAGATATGTCCAATTTTCCATGTTCATTGTTGCATTTCTCATAATAGCCAAGTTCTAGGAGTCAATCTCAGAAAATAGAAAAATGCTATTTGAAACTAGAGGGTGAGGAGAAACAGTTGGTAAAAATTATAAGTCCATTATAAGGAGAAATTTTTGAGGACATAATCAATAACATAGTGATTATAGTTGGCAATACTGCATTATGTTACTGTGTTACTATAACTGGCTAAGTAAAACTACCATGTTCTCACCCACCAAAATAAAAACATGCATGTTTGTGTGTGTGCACGTGTGTGTGTGCATACACACACATAAACACAGGCACACCATCTGATTTGGGATGTTATATTCTCACAAATACTATCTATTCTAGACCATATTTGAGATTTCTGCTTTTATTGAAACTAACCCCTCAATTCGGAAGATACTACCTCTCTCATTTCTACATTTAAATAAGTTATTTAATGTTCCAGGAACTTTCTAGAGATGGAGTTATAATAGAGAAGACAAAGCCCCTTTCCTTCCAGAGTTCAAAACAGGAGAGAAAAAAAAAGTACATACTAAAGGATATAATACATATCATTATTATAAGATATAAGATGGGATGAGGGGAGAAGCAAGTACATACTAAATAAGAATATTTAGTAACAGCTCTTCGTACACTATGCCATGGAATTACTAAACAACAATAAGTATTAACAACTATTAATGCTGGTTATTGTTGGCATTAATAGTTTACTGTGCCAAAAGAGCAGATATAGTAGACACTTACTTCCAGTTTTAGATAGTCAGGGAAGCAAAATGATTTCTACCTTTATTTTTGTCTTTTCAATATAGTTGAAGTAACATTGTTACAAAAGTACTTACGTATATGCATGTGTCGTACAAAATTATTGCCCCTCAAAGTAATCAAGATTCTTCATCACTATTCTGGCATTACCTCTGCTTCTAATTTTGTAGCCTCAGTTCTACATTCAAAGTCCAAGGAATTCTCATTAGATGATAACCATTCTTTTATTTTTAACCATTCTTTTATGTTTATACACATGTAAACATATATATCACATGTAGAAAAATAATCTTATATTTTTTACTTTTCTCTCAAGTTTTACTTAATATCACCCTTTCTAGCTCTGTCCAAGATGAAGAAAAAGCTACAATTTCAACTTTTCAAATAGTAATACATTGTATATATGTATATATATATATATCTTTTCAAATTCATCATTTTTTGTTTTGGGATAAAAGTCAAGGACTGGGATCACATAACACAAAATAACATAAATTCTATTTTACATTTTTTGATACATCCCCACATCATTTTCCAGAGACTGGACCAGTATACATTACTAATAACAGCAGAGAATGAATATTCCCTTTCCACCAAATTCTTACCAACACTGGCTACTTTAGTAATGTTTAAGTAATTCAATCTCACTGAGATAAGATGGCATCTTGTTGTTTTGATTGCACTTCCCCCAAAATAAGTGATGACCATTACATTTTCATATGCCAATTGGCCATCCCTATGTCTTCTTCAAGGAAGTGTCTGTTATCTCTTCTCCCCTTTTTCTTAATAGGAATGTTTGAGTTTGTGGTTGCTTTATATATCTTGGATATTATCCCCTTAGCAAATGTATGAGGTACAAATATTTTCTTCTCTTCAGTAAGAAGTCTTTCAATGTTAGCCCTAGTTTCTTTTACTGAACAAAAATTTTATTTTATCTCATTTCTTTTTTTCCTGTTATCTGACAATATAGTTGCTTGATTAAAGATATCTCTGAGGTAAAGATCTTGGAGGGTTCAATCTATTTCCCTCATTGTATCTTATGTCTGTATGCTGGGCCAATATCAAATCCTGTATTTTTTTGTTTTGTTTTGTTTTGTTTGTTCATTTGTTTGTTGGTTGGTGCATGGTGCAAGCTAGGGATCCTGCTTCACTCTTTTGCAGCAGCTATCGAATTTTCCAAGCACCACTAAATGACTTCTAATATGATATGTGGAGTGAAACTACTTAGTCAAACAGAACAGTATTGTTCTGGGCTGAGAAAACAACAAGGCAGAGTAGATATTTCTCAGGCAGAGAAAGCAAGGAAAGAAAGGGATGAGAAAGCGAGCAAGAGAAATTAGCAGAAGTCAAACATAAATAACTATATTAAGAAGCTTGAACAAAGACAGAATTATCTTTGAAGAACATAGGCCTCAATCCCTCTACTTTCACTGGAAGCCTTCCAGGGATCTGGGGAGGGCCCGAGAGTCATGTGTTTGAAAGTGTTGTAAAGGAATGATCCTTTCACTGCCATTGAAAGAGATACATATCTCTCCCATGTACTGCCCCTCATCAAACTTTCAGTGTAGTTGGCTTTGGAATGGCGGGGATCTTTCGAGGCATCTAGCTAAGTGAAATGGAATTGACTAAACAGTTTAAATCTCATTTTCAAAATTGTTTCCAAATATAGCAGATCCTTGAATAACATCATTTTATTCAACATCATTTCCTTTATAAGACTGATGAGAAAAATAATTCAGACTTATGTTGGTCAAAATTATATCATTCAATGATCTGTTTTTCTTGTATCTCCTTTTGAGTAAAATTCCACCCTCCACGAACCCCCCCCCCCCCGCTTCCAGGACACTAAGGGAAGAATTACTGAACTGTGAACGTAGCAAGCCATCTCCGTATAAGAAAAACTTCTGACACTTTTTTAATTAGAACGACATATTTAATAAAAATACAAATGCATAGTTTTTTCCCATTTCTAAAGACATCCAAAAAACAAATGCAGAATTTTATAAACTCTTGGCTCTGGTGTATATGATGGGTATTTTTTTATCCTTTTAAAATTAAGGATTAAATACATAATACACTTTAGATTTAAGCTGAGATATTTTAAATATAAGCGGTAAAGATAAGGAATGAATGAAAGGGAATACAGAGGTAGTCCAGGGGACAAGGTGCTTGCCTTACATACTGTCAGCATCAGTTCAATGCCCAACCTCAAGTACTGTCAGAGGTCAACCCCTGAGCATAGAACCAGGAGTAGCTCATCAAAACCACTGGGTGTGGACTCAAAACAATGGCAACAAAGAGATGAAGAATAAAATCAATAAAAACAATCTTGACATTGGAAAGCAAATCATAGCAAAGTTTATCGGTCAAATCAAATAAAGTGAACAGAAAATAAATTTTGAATTGAAGTAAGGAATATTTTTTGGATATTTCGATAACCCAGTGAATTAAAATGAATAAGTGACAAGAACACACTAGGTAAAGATTTAAATTTCTTAACAATTCTACAAAAATGACAACAGCAAATTATTTGCTATGACCTAAATAGGGCTAGTCTCTGAACAAGAAAATGTGAAATGTCCTAAAATATTACAACTCATATCTAAAAAACATACTAAGAGCTTTTGCAAATTTTCAGTCTTAAATAGTAGATAAAAAAATACATTGTGAAACATTTCTAAAACGAAAATTTTTCTAAAACACACCGATTTTGTTAAAGAACCATGTCTTGATTATCATGATAAAGACTGATTTATCGATTTCTAATCTCTGTAGAAGACACGATGCACTCATTGTCATACAATGATCAGTAACTAAGCAACTGACAAAGGAAGAAGGTTTCCTAGTTATATGGCAAAGAGGTCACTAATAATATTTTATCAATTTTAGGATATTTGAACTATTTGTCATATTTTAAATATGTTACTTGTGTTTTCCTTTAACATTTTTAATTAAATATTTCCTCTTGCTAGTAGGTTTTATAGATAATTTTGAATTGTTTTGCTTAGAAAACACTTCCTCTCCAGATTCTATAAACACCTTCATTAAGGTTCTTGAATTTAGATGTTATCCCGATTCCTTTTCTTCTTATTTTATCTAACTTGTTTATCCTTTAATATTTGACCCAAATGACACCTCAGCACCATAGTTCTTTATGCCGATGTCAGTTTTCACAAATGAAAGAAAAACAAAAATGTTTTAAGTAACTAGGCTCTGCCAGACATCATGTTGGTGTTTTGTGACATTAGTCTGTTCATTCAAACACATTTTTTTGAAGGCAGGGCAATTATTTTACAAAGTAAATAAGAGTTTACTACCATATTCTATCAATCTGTAAATGCTATAGTGTTAATCACATTCTTAGAAAGTCCTTCTCAAAATTTCTTGATAATTGGGGCTGGAGCAATAGCACAACAGGTAGGGCATTTACCTTGGACACGGCCAACCCGGGTTCAATTCCCAGCATCCCATATGGTCCCCTAAGCACCACCAGGAGTAATTCCTGAGTGCAAAGCCAGGAGTAACCCCTGTGCAACACCAGGTGTGACCCAAAAAGCAAAAAAAAAAAAAAAGTTCTTGATAATAGATAGCTTTTGGAGAGGACCCATTTTTAAACTCAGGTTCAGTTCCACAAAATGGAGTTTCAGGTCAACTCTGGATTTCTTGTTCATAAACACGGCCTTTCCAAACAAAACAATTGCATGAGCAAATTGTTCACTTATACCCAAGATATCTGCATGCTTGTAATGGGGTTTATAAACTCTTGAGGTTTGGGTGCACTCTGTTTTCTGCATTTCCCTCCGCCTGAATATATTCTTGTCCAGCTCATCTTAGTCAGGTTTTAACATTCCCACTGAGAATGACACTCTAATCCTCAGGGATTAAGCAAACGCTGCCCCCAGTCTCCAGCATTACATCCTTAATCCATTAGGATTTACAAAAGTACAATTTGAACAACAAGGAAGTAATTCCATTGCCTATAATTTAGGATGGCAAAAATCAGATCAATTAAGGCTGCCAACATATGATATAATTAACACAACCATTATATGAGGGTATTGCAGCACATATGGTATGATATGTAAAACCAAACAATGTTTTTTTATAATGTGTGAATACAGATATTATAAAGTTAAAGATCAAGTGGAGAGCTCTTTCTTGGTTCTTCCTTGGGTTGGATTTGTGTGTATGACCCTAACTGTACTGAGAATCAGTTTCACATACAATGATAAAATTGTCTATTCAAATAGAAAGTTATAACTAGCATTTTTTTACTTTATATGTCAGGTTCTTAATAGTTTCCTAAATAACAAGGAACACTCTTAGTCAGTTGGCATTTTCCAGTGTTTTAATTGCCTGCTGTGATATAATTATTGTGACATTTTGGGATGTTTTTAACATCCTGAATTAAATATTCTGACATCCCACAGAGCACTTCATGAAAACAGTCAAACTGTATTCAAGTCATTAGCAGTCTACAGCTGTCCTTTAATATTAAAATTATTTTCCAACACAAAACACAGATGAAAATTAAACTATTTAACAACTTTGAGCTGGGTTAGATTTGAGCTCTATATTAGCTTAATTTGTCAGGTAAAGGAGATCAGGGTGACTCTGAGATTCTTCCATTAAACTTTATCTGAAGCACCAACTGAATTAGGGCCACCTCATGATAAAAGATAATGAATAAAATGTACTGATTTCTAAAGTGCAATTAGCCCCCGATTACACAGCCACAAATTCTACATTAAGGATAATCACCAGGATACCACATCTCTTCTGTTGTCCTGAAAAGCTGAACAGCTTTACTTTTTTTTCTATATTTACTTTTCTACCATCTTTCTTTTAAATTTTTTATTAGTGAATCACCGTGAGGTACAGTTACAGACTTACAAACTTTCGTGTTTGCATTTCAGTTATATAGTGGTTCAGTGCCCATCCATCCACCAGTGCCCATTTTCCACCACCAATGGTCCCAGCATCCCTCCCACCACCCCCACCCCATCCCCTCCACCCCACCCTACCCCGCTTCTGTGGCAGGGCATTTCCTTTATACCTTAATACCTCTACTGCAAACCACAACATTCAAAAGGAGAGAGAAAGAGCAAAAGGGAATGCCATCTTTTTGTTGTATATGTTATGTTCCAATACAATACGATAGGTAATTGAGATCATTTGCATATTTTAATATAAAAAATTTACACTGTACTTCTCAGAGCATTTAAGAGCGGGTACCTGGTGGGCTGGAGCAGTGATCAGCACAGGATAACTCACCATATTCCCTTACAAGCTTCTCAAATCTGGCACAGTTGATACACTCCTTAATATCTTTACCTACTCCTCCCTTGGTATCCCCCATCTCAGGAACGACAATACCATACTTCCGGTTGCTTAGAGACACAAACAGTATCGTCACTGATTGCTTTCTTGCTTTCATTCATGACAACTCAAATCATTAGAAATTCCATAATCAAAATATTCTAAATATATCCCAAATCTAATACTCCCTACCACCTTTCACTCTGCCACAAAATTCAAGAGGCAGAAGCTATGTTTTTATTGTGGTAAACTATACACAAAAATTACTGTGTCAATTATTTTTAAAGGTTCAATTCAATGAACTCCATTAACAGTCCATTCACAATGTCTTGCAATTATCGCCACTACCAATTTCCAGATTTTTTTATTATTCCAAATAGAAGTCCTGGATCCATTAAACAATCATTTCTCACTCACTATTTTTCCTCCTAGCTCCTGGTAACTTCTATCCCACTTTCTCACAGACATAATAATAGTAAAATCATATAATATTTGTTCTTTTAGTGTCCTAAAAGTTGGCCATGTTGTAGCAGGTTTCAGAGTTTAATTTCCTTTTTAATGACCTAATGAGCTTATATCACATCTTACATAACCATACATTTGCTAATGGACATTTGACTAGTGTGAATAATGAAGCTACAGACTTTGGTGTGAGTCCTTTCATTTCTCTGGGTGTGGATCTAGAAGTCAAATTGCTGGATCACACATTATTGACTTATCTTTTGGGAAACAATTACGCCAGTGTCAAATGGACATTCCATATCTACCCTAACCAATCCACAGCTCATTGTCCCCAAATCAGTCAGAGTGAACCTTAAACAATTTGAATAACATCAGATCATTCCACATCTCAAAGGCCTCCAACAGTACCTCATGTCAGAATGAAATTCAAAATCCTTCTTATGATCCCTAATTCCTGACCATAATCTGACTCTGCATCCTCTCTGACCAGCCCCCAGAATTCTTCACACTTGATCACCCGTTAGAACTCTATGGCCTCCTCCTAGTTCTCAAATATGGCATATCTGACATGCAGATTCACTGTTTCGTCAACTAGCTGATAAGATAAGAACATCCCTCACTTTTTCAAGTTTCTACTCAAGTTCCTACTCAAACTTGAGTAGGAACTCAAAGTTGCTACTCAAAATTCCTTATCAGAATTGTTTTCCCTGCTCCCAATCTGTATAGCTCAAACACGTGTGGCTTACATGCTTAGCCAACACACACACACACACACACACACACACACACACACACACACACACACACACACATACACAGAGAGAGAGAGAGAGAGAGAGAGAGAGAGATCAATCATTCTCTATCCTCCTCACCTATATTTTTCAACAGGTCTTTTTAAAGTTGATATATCATATACTTAGTGGTTATTTATTGACTGTCCTTGCTACTAGAATGTAAATTTCCCCAGACCAGAAGCATCAAATAATTTATTGTATGTTAAACACAGATAAGAGTTTGGTAATTGTGCTGATACACCTGTGCTCAGAACCTCCTGTCCTCTAAAACGAGGTTCTTTTAGCATTTCATCTCTCAATTTGAAGATGCAACTGATGCTTCCCACCAGTAGCTGATACTGAAAAGCTCAGGAATTAATTATTCTTTTTTTTTAAAATAAAAATTTTATTTTATTAAATCACCGTGTGGAAGATTACAATGCTTTCAGGCTTAGGTCTCAGTTATACAATGCTGAAACAACCATTCCTTCACCAGTGCCCATATACCACCACCAAAAAAAAACCCACACAGTACACCTCCCATCCCGCCCCCCCACCCCCTACCTTGTAACTGATAAGTTTCATTTTACATTCTGTTTACTTTGGTTACATTCAATATTTCAACACAAACCTCACTATTGTTGTTAGGAGTACCCCACTAGATTCAGACCTACTGTGAAGACAAATGAGGTCGGCCTCGCGGTTTTGAATTTCTGTACTTTAACACAAAGTCCAGGGAGATTTCTTCCAGGTATTGGATCATTGCAGGCTTGAAAACCCAATCTGTGGTCGTCTTAATATGGCGGCCACCGCGCCCTTCATCCCCGGAGAGAAAGAGGCGAGAGAGAGAAATACCTTTCCCCTCCTGGGCGGGCACGGGGCCAAGGCTTAGTTCTCAGGCTGGAGACATTCTGCGAGGAGTTGCCCATGCCAAAAGAGGTTTTGCTGGGTCTGGATTCACGCTTGTGCAGCTGTGGAGAGGCCGCACACGCATGCGGCCCCGGGATCACATCTCGGCAGTGGGAGGGGCCGGTGCCTCCCACCTTCCCAAGAGCACCCTCGTGTCCTTTTGCTGCAGTTTTTGTCGTAAATCCCATCTGTGGTCATCTTAATATGGCGGACACCACGCCCTTCATCCCGGGAGAGAAAGAGGCGAGAGAGAGAGAGAGAGAGAGAGAGAGAGAGAGAGAGAGAGAGAGAGAGAGAAATACATTTCCCCTCCTGGGCGGGCACAGGGCCGAGGCTTAGGAATTAATTATTCTTAATCCCTCCCTCCTCCCAGTCAGACCTGATACATACCTCTGTCACCATAATACCTTCCTAGTCCCAAAGCAACAACATTTATTTAAGAAAAAAAACACTTTATTAATTGCTGTGAATTACAAAGTTATTCATGATTGGGGTTCAGAAAAATAATACTAACTCTTCACCAGTGCCCAGTTCCCTCTGCCCAGGTCCCCTGTTTTCTTCTCACCTACCATCCTGCCTCTTTGACAGGCACTTTTCAAGTATATTTTTGGCACTGTGTACCAATATTTCTTATCTGGACAAATGTCACGTCCTCCTGGTGGTTTCCCTTCAGCTGCTCTGAATGTATTCCACACTTCCCTCCACATTGCTGTCAATATCAAATTTAAATTAATTGTGATAGAAATTTGTTTAAAATGTCTTAGCAGATTTTATAACCCTTAAATGCAAATTTTTCTTGGGCTCATAATTTTACTAACAGACCACCGAAGTGTTCATTGATATATAAATGGACAAGGAAGAGATAGATGTATTAAATAAAATGAAACATTACCCACCAATAAAAATTTTTAATGTTCTATTTGCAGCAATATAAACAACATGGATGATTCCAAAGGGCATTATGCTAAATGAAATAAATCAAAATACAGCACATTTTTTTAATTATTTTTTAGCTGAATCACAGTGAGATACACCATTATGAAGTTGCTTGTGAATGGATTTCAGTCATATAATGTTCCAAAACCTGTCCTTCACCAGTGTACGTTCCCACCACCAATGTCCCCAGTTTCCCTCCCACCACCGTTACCTCCAACCTGCCTTTATGGCAGGCACTTCTCTCTCTGTCTTCCTCTCTCTGTCTTCCCCTCCCTCTCCCTCTCTCCCTCTCCCTCCCCCTCTCCCTCCCTCTCCCTCCCTCTCCCTCTCTCTCCCTCTCTCTCTCTCCCTCTCTCTCTCTCTCTCTCTCTCTCTCTCTCTCTCTCTCTCTCTCTCTCTCTCTCTCTCTCTCTCCCTCTCTCTCCCCCTCCTTTTGGGCATTCTGGCTTGCAATACATCTTTGCCTACTTTCAAACATTCAGTTCTTATCCAAAGTTATTGTCTTATAAAGCCATGCACCATCAGCTAGATTTGCTGAGTTCACATAAATCCCTGTCACTCTGAGTTACTGAGAACTCACCATAGGATTAAGGCACAAACTCTCTTCATCACAGGTGATATTCCTCCCTGAATTTTCCCACCTTTAACACTTCCTCATTCTCATCTAAACTTAGATGTTTCCTTCACAAGAGAAATGTCCTACCTTAACTCAATATTTCCAGGCAGTTTTCTCTAAAATTGTTCCTCATAAAGTTCTCACCTTTATTTTAACCTTGCAGTACTGATCACAACTCAAATTAAATAGTAAACTATCGTGTCTAATAACTCTCCCTTCCTAGATAAATAATCTCCACGAAAACAGGTTCAAGGGTAGATACATTTCATGTTTAATAGGAGCCAGTTCAGCCCCTGACAAGTAGTGAGCGTTCAGCAAACACTTGTCTGCAGAATGCATGTTGTCATTTAGTCTCCTTACTGCAACCTTCAAAGGTGACAAGATTACTCCACTCTTTAAATAAACAAATGAGGAATTACAGAATGTAAGTACCTGCCCAAGATCAGTCACAGAATACTTTAGAAGCAGGAAAAAAATAACATGTTGAGAGACGTAGTAAGCCTACTTAATCAAAGCTGACTAATGATTAATGATACTCATGTCATTAATATTGGCCAACTCTTAAATCTTCCAGCCCAAGAATAAAAGTATATAGTTAGCCAAAGAAAACTGCACTGTTTCTCTCAAAGAAAATTCTTTTGAGGAGCTTGAGAAATAGTAGAGCGAGTAGGGTGCATTCCTTGTACACAACCAACTCAGATTCAATACCCAACACCTCATTTCCATCAGGGATGATCGTGAGTGTAAAGCCAGGAGTAAACCCTAAGCATGGCTAGGAGAAACACTCTCCAAATTCTTTTGATGTACAATACTAAATTGGTTCTGTTCCAATAAGTAGCGTCCCTAGCCCAACATCAGTCTATAATTTATACATGCAGTATAAAAAATATCTGATAATAGGGACCAGAGTGATAGTACAGCATGCAAGGAATTTGCCTTGCATGCAGATGACCCAGGTTCAATCCCTGACATCTCATATGGTCATATAATCCCTCAAGCACCACCACGAGTAATTCTTGAGTGCAGAGCCAGGAGTAACCCCTGAGCATCACCAAATGTAACTCAGAAAGCATATATGTATAGGAATTTATGCATCTTCCAATTCTATACTAAACTACCATATTTTGAATAAACTTCTGTGAATTAAAGATTCACTGATGGATAATGCTGCGCCATATGAAAGGCAGTAGTACATGTACTTAGCACTTTATAAATGTTTATTGATTGAAGATAGCAAAATTTTTCCACCAAACTTTCTTCTTTTATATGTAACTTCTTGCGGGGGTTCCTGTACATGGACAACTTATTCTGGAGAGGGGGAGCAGCCCTGTGTTTGAAATAAGACAAAAATACATAATTAACAACATACAAACTACTAATCAACACACCAATTTAAAAAAACACTAAGCAATTGGGCTGGAGAGGTAACACAAGGATCAAAACATTTGTTGGCACCATGATACTCCAGTTCAAATCTCAGCACCACATATGGCTGCCCACGTACCATTATGATTCACTATCGATCATAGACCCAGGAGTAGCTCTTGAGCACTGCCATAGCACCAAACACCTCACCACTACTAAAACAAAAACTAAAAATTTTTAGTTTTTATTCAACAAATATCTATTGAATACCTGCTATGTGCCAAATAATGTTGTTATGATGATAACCAAATACATAGAACTCTTTGCATTTATAAAATATTAATACATGCCTTCCTGTGCCCTCTTTGAAAAGAATCTTATCTTCCCACCTGTGGTCTCATAGTCACTGAGTTTCTGATCCATGTCTTCTTAGCCCCAATAGCTAACATAAAGACAATAGATTAGTCCTATGGGTTTAGTACCCAATATGCTAGAACAAGCCCTCTGTACTCAAGAGCCAAACAAGTCACAGAATTTTTAAATGTCTGAGAAAAAGAAACCATAGAAAATGTCCTACTGCAGGCATTCAAAAGGGATCCCACTCTTTCACTGGACCTCAGGTCCTGCTCTCAGCACTATTGAAGAGATACTTAAGGAACCCACCACCACCTGCCAAGACCTTATCTATGAACTCCCCTTTTACACCAAACCAGAGAAAACCCAATAAACTCACCATTCCAGAAAACCAACAATAAGTTTGGATTTCAAATCCAGTCCAAGCTTGCTAAACTCTTGTAGCACAACAAATTTCTCATTAATTGTGGTAATTGTATATCCACCAAACTCAAATAATAAACCTAAGTCAAGAATTTTACTTCCAATCCACAGCAGTGAATGATAACAAAATATGAGGAATGCATTAAGTATAGCAAAATCATTTGTGTTAAGGATCAGAGTGAGTAACAATAAAAGATTCCAAAGATTTCATTTTGGACTCTATTCCCGTTAATGAGTGAGTTAATGAAGGCACCATAAATGAGAACACACTGAAACTTGCAACAACAACAAAATTAAGATAAGCACTCAGAATAAACTGAAAACCGTGGCTTAAAGTTCATGAGATTTGCTCAGAGAACACTGGTCAAAAAGTAAGAATCTGAGACTCACAAATAAATCTCACAAGAGAGCCACAAGCTGCAGAGATGTCTCCAGACGCTGTGCCAGGCCGAACCTCATTTCCAGGGCAACTGGAGGGGGATGGGAGCCCAGCACCAGCCACGATGGAGCCCTTGCAGCCGAAAACCTGCAGAACCAATCGCTGCCACACTCCTGTTTGATCTCAACAGGCTCAGGATGAGCCCTTCACGCATGAGAATGAATCCGCTGAAAACCTCAGGTTTGGGACTGGACTTTTGTGACCAAAACCTTCAGTCTCTTACTGAGCTGGGAACGGGTGACCTCTCTCCACTTCCCGTCTTCCCCAGAGTCTGAAAGTCACACCCACAAACCGTCTCCGGCGCCATATAAGCTCATTAATGGACATGATCCAGAGACTCACAAATAAATCTCACAAGAGAACCACAAGCGGCAGAGATAGTTCAGGATCCCAAAGTCATCTCCAGTTGTATCACCTATTTAAAATTTCAGAATCCCTGGAGCACGCAGTCATATTCACGACCATGCAGGAGTTTGTACTCTACTCCACAGAGGTACCATGAGTAGCACACCACACTTGATGGGGTTAAAGTTGAAGGCAAGTTATGTCAATTCAGAAATAAATAAATAAATATTAGTACACAAGGTTCAACATGTAAAAACATGTTAGTAATCTCTTATACAAGAGCTTAAAGACTCTAGAGTGAGATACAACAATCCTCACACATTTTCCTCTAAGGAAACTTTTTTGAATCATTTTTAATGCAATATTCATAATAAGCCATACAAAATAAATTATTTAGGACTTGCTTTTGGAACAGGCTTGGGTGCTAATGGGAAATTTTGAAATAATAGTGATGGGGATGTGTTATGGTGGTGAGATTGGTGTTGGAATATTGAATGTGATAAATCATTGTCAACTACTTTATAAAATAAAATAAATTGGGAGAAAATTAAAATTAAAAAATAAATTAAAACAGCAAAAAAAGTAAGATTCACCTAGAATCAACAAAATGTCTGGGTCCTAATCAGTGATTTAGAAATGTTTGTTTGGATAAATAAATGAACCAAAAAATTAACCCCTAATTTTTGTTTGCTATTTGAGGGCCACACTCTTCAGTGCTCAGGACTTACTCCTGACTTGTGCCACGGCATTACTCTTTACAGAGCTCGAGGAACCATATGTAGTACCAGGGATTGAACTCAGGTTGTTCATATTCAAGGCAAGTTCCCTACATCTTATACCATCTCTCCAGCCCCTAAATTCCTAATTTTATTTTTTACATTTAACATGCAACTTTTTGTCTCACTCGGTGTGGGGGTTTTGTATATACCCATGTATAATGGTACTATATACCACACAATTTTACCTCTGATAATGCTAAGTAAAATCATTTAGCCCGTTGTTGAAGTCAAATGGTCTAACACAACTCAGTTTTGCAGTTTTAAGGAGAATGTGGACCCAAAGAAAGTTCTGCTTTAAATATGGTAATGAGTAAAAATGGAAGCTTTTTATGTTCTTGAGAAAAATAAAACTTGTCTGGGTGAGCATTACAGTTATTTGTGTACTCTAAAGACAAAATCACACTGATCACAACAGCAATAACTTAAATAATGTCACTGAAATTACAGCCTCTACATAGAATATTTCTTTATCCTCTCTATTTCTCTCTATATGCACTTTGGTCAAAGCTAGGGATGAAAAGTACCTATATGTTAATGTGTTGAATATATTAATAACAAACATTTGTTTTGAATTCTATTTTAAATTAGTAATGAGACTTTCGGATCAAGAACACTCTGGAAGCCTGTGTTTGTGAATAATGTTAGTTAATCATTGAATCACCCTATGAACTTACCAAGCTTATATAGAATAAACACGGGGCGAAGTTTGCCCTTTATATTTCTGTGTTACCTATCTAATAGCATAGTTATGAAGGCACATTCTTGTAAATGGTTGAATAAAATATATAAAATAGCAATAAGACAAGCCAAAAATCTCAACAGATAAAGACAAAAGGTTAAGGTTGACATTGCTTCTTTTAAGTCACACTGATAGGATAAGGGTTGTAAAATGTCAAAGTAAAATTCACCACAGCAGCTAGCTAATATCAAAATCTCAAAGGTATCCAGAAGTCTTTTTAAGTATAAATAAAAATTAGAAATCACCAATAATTATGTCTTCTATTTATCACTTCCAATAACGGGAGAGATTTTGCCAACTTTAATTCATTAATTCTCACAATGTGACTGGGTCAAGCAACTGACAACTGGTCTACCTAGTCTGCCAGGAAAATGATGAGATCCAGAGGATGGGTGAGTGGTGAACTTGCTACACTGTGCCTATGGGAAAAGTCAGGAAAGAAATTCAAGCCGCAGTTACCAATTCTAAATTCCAGACACTACATCCACATAAACACAGTTCCCCAAAAGATATTTACAATTACAGCACAATCTAAAACCCTAAGATTGGAAAGCCATTCTCTTCTCATTTATCTGGCAGGTCTATAAATCACTAGTTTGCTCCTTCTGTAGATTCAGGAGAATTTTTCTTTTTCTTTTTTAAAAGTATTTTTATGCTGTGTGTGATTATATTTCATGGAACCAATGACATTAAAATCATATGAGATCCACAATGTACCTACACCTCTATTACCCTCAGGTTGCTGTATTATTGTTCAAAATATTTTCTGTCATTCTCTGAGGGATATTGAAATCAGCCTTCATCTTGTAACTTGTATTCATCTCTGAGAGAAAATTAAATATCCCTACCATGTTGAGCTCAGGCTTGATTATATAACTCCCTTGGTCAACAAAATGTGAGTCAAAGTCACATTTGTCACTTTTAGAAAGGAGCTTCTAGGTAGATAACACATGGTTAAACTTGAATATGTTTCCTCTGTCATGTCTGCCAAGTAGCAGATGGACACTGCTCTGTCACTCCACCCACAGAACACACCCAGAAAGGGGTAGAGCTGCACTTTGAAGCTTGGTGTGGATCTCTGGAACCTGTCTTCCTTAACCATTATCCCATATTTTTACTAGTATAATAAGGTGGCCTAGGGACTGGAGCAATAGCACAGCGGGTAGGGCGTTTGCCTTGCACGCGGCCGACCCGGGTTCGATCCCCGGCATCCCATATGGTCCCCAAGCATCGCCAGGAGTAATTCCTGAGTGCAAAGCCAGGAGTAACCCCTGAGCATCGCTGGGTGTGATCCAAAAAGCAAAAAAAAAAAAATAATAATAATAAGGTGGCCTAAAGGGTCACAATTAATTACTCAGTAGATCTATTCTCATCTGTATGTGACCTTTTAACAATGTTCCTCCTCAATACTCCGATTTTGGAAGCAGAAATCCAACTAAAATTTTGAAAATAAGACCCTGTCCCACTCCCAACCTACCATTTTCCCAGCCTTATTTCACTCATTAGCACTTGCAGTTCAGTTTTGTTCAGAATCAAATTTGCAGCCATTCTTGACTCCATTTTTGCTCATTCCCTTTGATTAGTCAGAATTTGCTATTAATCTATTTCCAAAATATATCCTACATCCCCCTCCTTCATATTTTCTGCACACTCTACCACAACTCCCCTAGCCTGAGCGAGCACCAACGCTCCAGGACTGTGTCAACAGATTCTGAACTCGTCTCCTGGGCCTCTTACCAATTCTTATCCCCAGAGATAAATGAGATTATTCCATTTTCCTCCCCTTAAACCTCCAAGAGTGTCCCACCCAGTGGTACCCTGGTTGATATTTATCTTGAGTGAACCACCAAACACATGGCTGGGAAGATGAGCTAATGTTATGACCTCATGAGTAGTATCAACCTCACTGTTCCCACCACCCTTAGAAAAAACATCCTAAAAAAATTAATAAATACAGACTCCATCTTTAAAATTCAAAGTTCTACGTTGCCTAGCCCCTACTGCCCCTCAGATCTCACTGTCCTTATTAGTCACTGATCCCCAACTACACTGGCTTTTTCACTATTCTTAAAATGTTTCAAGCATAAACACATCTCAGTGAATGTTCTTCTCAGAGATATTTGAAGGGTTACCATCATCATTTCAAGTTCTTGCTCTATATTGCTTCCTAAAACTCTACATCACTAACTTTCAACCTGTGTATACCTATCATCCAATCCCAGCCTATGGTTCAGCATGGAAAATCACTGTCCTATATGAAGTAGGATAATTGGCCCAAGTAGTTTTTATCACTATTTAATATGCCATAATAATTTTATACTAGATAAATCTACTAGAAATACAAGCTCCTTGCAGAAAATAACATTCTCTTGTCCATTACCATGCCTTCAGTATATAGAACAGTTCTCATAAAATATGAATGTTCAATATTTGTTGACTGAATTGATATATACAAGTGAACTAAATTATTAGCAAATGAATCAACCAGTAGGATTTTTCAAAATAAAAACTTGAGAGTATGACTAGAAGGAAGGAGTGAAGTCAAACATCTTTCCTGCATTCCTAAGTAGCAAGGAGACCCAAGTTATCATTACCATGATTTGACAAGTAAAGGAGAGAGGACATTTAATGACAGAAATGTTGACTAAATACAAAATTAATGAGAAAAAATCAAGCATGATTCGGTTACAAATCAGAAAACAGGATAAGGCAGTTTTAAGGGGAAAAAATAATAAGCACAAATTAAGCACAATTTGGTTCGATAAAGAAAGTCTGTAAGCATGGATGGAAATGAGGGTATCATGCTGAGTGAAATGAGTGAGAGGGAAAGGGACACACATAGAATGACTGCACTCATTTGTGGAACATAAAAGAGCAGAGTATGAGACTAATACCCAAAGATAGGAGAAGAGAGGGCCAGGAGGACTGGTCCATGGCTGGAAGCTTGCCAGAAGTTTGGGGCAGCGGGGGAGGATGCAGTTAAACAGTGAAGGGACCACTTTAACAATGATAGTTGAAAATGATCACTCTGGACAAGAACTGAGTGCTGAACGGAGGTAAAGTGATATATATGATAACCTTTCAGTACCTGTACTACAAACCACAATGCTTAAAAGGGAAGAGAAAGGGAGGTGGGGAAGGGGGAGAAAAGTATCTGCCTTAGAGGTAGACTGAGGGGGTTGGAGGGAAACTGGGGGTATTGATGATGGGAAATGTACACTGGTGAAGAGTTGGAGTATTGTATGATAGAATCCCAATCATGAGCAATTTTGTAACTGTGTACCCTACACTGATTCAATTTTATAAGTCTATAAGTAGCAGTCATAATAGTGAGGAATTAATCTAATACCACAGCTAACATGCTAAGTGAATAAGCCATGGGATTTCATTCCATTTTCTTATCTATAAAAACTTATTGAAATAATAGGAGCTGGATGTCATGATTTCTCAAGTCCATGCTTAAAGTTCATAACTATATGGTTTCAAGCTAGAGAAATCAAACCTGGATACCTTATGTATAAGGAAATTTTAAAAAATGGCTATCAGGCAGCTCTACAAATCAAAGAGAAGGCTGGAGTAGAAGGAAGAACGTCAAGCAACAAGAACAAATGTAGGTGTGGGTGTCTATAGAAAAGAAAAGAGAAATAGTAATACTATTATTAGCCACTAAATTAGAATGCACACCACACTTGATATGAATCAGGAATATCTTAAGTTCTTTAGATATCCCAATTTAATTTTCATAAGAATCCTATGAGAGAGGTGTTACTAATAAGTCCACTTTAGACATGAAGAAATTGAGGTACAGAGAGGCTAAGTTGCACTAGCAACAGTACCCTAGCTAGTGAGGGATTTTCATGAACCAGGTTCTGAGTCTGGTTCCTGGTTCTCTGGTTCCCGGTTCCTGAGTCTCTGCTCTGAGCCACTCAAGGTACATAATACAAAATCGCCCCAAGTGACTTTAACTATTTTCTTACCTTGTGTTATTTTACCAGGACTTAAACCCATGGACAGATGGAATAATTGAAACGGTTTGGGTCTAATGCTCAACTATTGGCTAAGGGAGGCAAGTAATTTTTCTAACAGGATTTCCAAGACTCTGCGGGGGAGGGCCATGGTGTGGGGAGCAAAAGAATTCACCCAGAGGCAAAGGAAATGAATCCTGTCTGGTTAAATATAAAAATCGTCTAGTTCATCATTTAATTTAATTTAATAATTAAGATTTGCAAGATTTCCAAGATCTCTCTCGTCTGCTGTATTACTGTGATGTAAAAAATAAAAATTCCAAAAGTCAGGCAGAAAACAGCATGGAAACTAATATGCTTTAAGAAGAAAAGAGAAGAACAATTTTGAGGACTATTTCCTGACCCTTTAATGTGTATCAGTGCACAATGCTAACAACTCTACATATGAAGTCATTTCGTTCCCTCAATGGAACAAGATAGGTGTGTCACAAATGAGGACACTGAAGGTTACAAAGATCTAATGATTTGTCCAAGGACATACAGCCAGTAGAGCTAAGACCTAAGTCTCAATTTATTGGGTTAGAATTCTAATTTTCTTATCTATAGGAAATTAAAGTATGCATGGCTATACAAAAAATGGAGTGGTTCTTTAGGTGAAGGGAAACAAATCTAAGCATATATAATATGAGAGTTCTTTTATAATAAAAGCCAGTGATTAAATTAAACCATAAATGTGAAAATACCTTTGAAGCTAAAAGCACTAATTAGATTGAATATATTATGTTATAATTAGTCTAACACTATTAAAATCACATATTGATTATAAAATGTACTTGCTCGGTAAAGTAACAAAAAAGAATCGCATCTGTAATAAAAGCATTTGTAACCTTGAACTTTCTTTATGATCATGCATTTCAGTTGGCAGCTTTATAATCTCAGCCCGGGGGAGGAGAAAATGGAGAAAACAATGAGGAATGAGAGAATGAATGCTGATCATGTCCATTGATGATATTTTCCAACGGCTCTCAAATCAAGTGAGCTGTGACTGTCTTTCCCCCACTCTCAAGAGAAAAAAGATATGTTCTCTTATAGAGAAAACTTTGCAGACATTAACAATTTTGTATTTTTCCAATCCATTGTTCTAGTGAAAAAAGGATAAGGCAGGGAGATTTCTTTTCTTTTCAAAACACAGAGAGGAAACATGAAACAGGAAGCTGCAAATAAATATATTGAAAATTAGTCTTATAGGTCCACACATTTATCAGTCTGCGAATTTGGGGAGGAGTGGCTATGTCTATATACACTGTATCTATACATACAGAATACAATTAAGCAGACCAGGGTTCGTAGACACAGGCAGAAACCACAGATAACCCAGGTTAAATCATCAACTATCAAGTCACTTGATTTCCCTTTGCCCTTTGGTCTATGCCCTCCTGCTCCCCCAAATAAGCACTACCCAGAAACTCCCTGAAAACCAGATGTGACATCAAAGCCAATATTTCCTGGAGGCCAGCCTTTCTGACTTCTTTGAAAAGCACTAAATTTAGAAGTAGCGTGCAAATAACACTGCTCAGATTAAACTCGCTTATTAGTGGTCCAGATGATAATCAAAGGCAAACAGATGGTCGCTTAATGAATGTTATTGGAAGGAAGGCATCTTTAAATATAGGATTTGTGTGAAAAGTTTGCTTTTTCTTACAAGTTATTTTGATGATTATGTTAGATTGTTAGCATCTCCTTTCAGAAGACAATCTTGCGGAGCTTCATGTACATGCAGAGTAAGATGAAAGCCTTGGCGAGCCCGAGAAAGGTTTCTCTGAGTCTAACTAGCAAAATGATGCAGTTAAAATGGAGATCAAAAGCCGCAACAGAAAGCATAGTTACTGACAGGCAGAGTGCCTATCTTCAAGAATCAAAGATATTAAGTATATTTTGCTTTTTTTGGAACCTGCTATGTAAAACCAAATCTCTACCAGTACCTGAATAAGAAATGGCTGTTTCTTTTGCAAAGATTTATAATAGGATTCTGTGACCCAAAATCCCCAAACCTATTAAAAACAGGATTTGATTTTTTCAAAGTAACATGCCTCCGTCCTCCTTGTTCAGCAAAAACTGTATTTAGGGACTCTAGCTCATTCTTTCTCTACAAACAGAAAAGATCTTACAATCTCTCCTAAGGAGAGGTTTCTACATAGCTACCAGACACCCCAAACAAGCATCAACTCATATTATTGACTTATTGACTGATATTAGCTAACATTAATTGTACAACCATCATTAACCAAGTTCTTACAAAAGCCTAGGTACCTGAAAAAAAACTTTTTTGCAGTGTCAGAGATTAAGTGCAGGGGCTGGAGCGATAACACAGCGGGTAGGGCATTTGCCTTGCACATGGCCAACCCGGGTTCGATTCCCAGCATCCCATATGGTCCCCTGAGCACTGCCAGGGGTAGTTCCTGAGCACAGAGCCAGGAGTAAGCCCTGTGCATCGCCGGGTGTGATTAAAAAAAAAAAAAGCAGAGATTGAGTGCAGTGCAAGGCACTGAGATACATCCGCTCCTCTACCCACCTGATCCCCATGGGGATAAGACACCTTTTACAAAAGCTCAAAAACAAAAGTACACACATTCACCAGTTCTTTTGAAATATAACTGTGCTTGAGAGAGTCACAACTCCTTGAGGTCAAGGTCATAGTCCTTATGTTCATTCAGGATATAGAAACCACAAATTTATTTATTTTGTTTTTGCTTTGTTCTTTGGATCCACACCAGCGATGCTCAGGACTAACTCCTGACTCTGTGCTCAGGGATCACTCCCCGAAAACCTCTGGGAACCTTATGTGGTGTAAATAGCCCCACCTGGCATATTTCCAGCTACCAGAGTTTAACAACTGACTTGCAAAATTCCTGAAAAGTTAAGAATCAGTTCTTGCAAACCAATCATGGTTCATTTCAACAACTGCAGGAAATAGCTACCCCTGTGAGAGGGGCAGAACAAAAAGAGCCTGGAGTCATTAAACCTTTGGCACTTACAGGAAAAGGATGTGCCTGCAGAAAGATGGGCCTTCGAGAGCTGAGTGGCCGGTGTCCCTCAACTGCTGTTGAGAGGAGTTCAAAGGAAGCTCAGGGATCTAGAGGTCGATGTGGAGCCACTCTCCAAGGGTCAGAGACTCTCCAGCCCCTTCCCTCAAGGGGGCTTTGCAGTTGAGCAGACTCTGCTCGTTTATTACCAGGAGCCCAGCAAGAGTGCAGATGTAGCTAAGGAAATACAACACGACTCATTGGAGATCCTGGGGAAATCAGACATGCAGGACTCGGTGGCCTTTATTAGGGAGGAGTTTGATCAGTGCAATGGGGTGGGGCGGGGAAGAGGGGCGGGAGGCCTATGAGACACGAAGTCCCTCAGTCTGGACCAGGCAGCCAGCCTCCTTCAAACCATCCACTAGTTAAGAAGGACATGCAGCCGAAACTACAGAGACAGGCATCTTCCATCTCATCAAAATTTGGAGCACTCTCGTCCTTGAGACTTCCTAGTGTTGCTGTGGACAAGGCTTATGTTGTACACATGTGTAGGGATCTGTTGGGGTTGTAAGGGTTTATTTCACAGTGATTCCGTTTTAAAAAATTAAAACTAAAAATTAAATAAATTTTTAAAAATTGTTAAGAAAACAATTAGAAAACCAATGACATCTTGTGTTTCTTTTTCTATTCCATACCAATCTGTCCAGGTTTATTTCCTCCTCCTCCAAAATCTATCCCTTTCAAAAATGTTTTCAAATATGTTGAATTGAAAATATATAGGGGACAGGGGGAGGCGGTGACTGATGCCCATGACCATCCATGAAGTGGAGTATAATGCCTGAAAGCGGTCCAAAAGCTTTAAACCGGATTCCACTGTGACGGAGGGAGGAAGTGCCTTAGTGGGGAAGAAAAAGAAAAGCCTTGGAAGCAGGAAGGCTTTTCCTTACTCACAGGAAGTGGATGCTGACGGAAATCAACGGGAAACAGAATAGAACTTGCCCCTTCTTCTCTGCGCTCTCTGCTTTCACACCCCCTCCACAGCGCCCCTTCATGGAAGAACTGCAAGCTATAGTGGTTTGCCTGTCCCAGCTCCAACATTGCAGAACTGACTGTAAATAAGCAGGTTTGGAGCAGAAAGACAATAGCTAATTGATGGCACTGTTATAATTAGAAAAATAATTGTGTATGAGTGCAGCAATATTTGCCATTTCAAAGCTCTAAAAAAGTTTTTTGAAATAACCACCATTTACCAGACTTACACTATACCAGAAACTGTGCTAAATTTTATATGAAATTTGTCTCAATCAATTTTCACAGTAATCATATAAGATGGGCGTTGTTAACCTTATTTTGTGCGTGAAGAAACTTCAGGGCAGAAAGGTTAAGTGAGTCAACAAAGATTATACTGGTTGATGGGAACTAAATGGTTCTCACATTTATGTCCTCTGACTTCATTTCATCTGACTACTTCTTAGCCACAGGGCTATCACTTTCAATTAAGAAGTAAACTAAAATGTCAGCTCCAACTTCATTTGATATCTACTCAGGAAGATTTATATTCCTGATGGGGTCCTCTAGAGATTGCTTAGAACTTGGTAAGATGTGTCACAAGCTGCAATTGCGAGGTCTCTCTGTTAAAGGTGGGGTCCTCTGGAAATTACAGTAACTTTAAAAATAAAAAAGCTGGGCATTTAAAAGGTTTCTATTTCTCATGTAAAAAAAGTTCCATATTTGGCAGTTTAAGAATGGTGTGGTGACACGCTGATGCTTCAAGACCATAACTTCTTTTTTAAAAAATTTTTTAATTTTATTGAATCACCATGAGATAGTTACAAGCTTTCATGTTTTGGTTACAATCTCACTATGATCAAACACTCATCCCTCCACCAGCGCACATTCCCCACCACCAATATCCCAGGTACACACCCCCTTTTCCACCCTCCCCCGGCCTCCATGACAGACAATATTCCCCATACTCTCTCTCTACTTTTGGACAATATAGCTTGCAACACAGACAGAGAGGTCATCATGTTTGGTCCATTATCTACTTTCGGCATGTATCTCCCATCACAACTGGTTCCTCCAGCCATCATTTTCTTAGTGATCCCTTCTCTATTCCATCTGCCTTCTCCCCTCTGCTCATGAAGCAGTCTTCCAGCTATGGGGCAATCCCCCTGGCCCTTGTATCTACTGTCCTTGGGTGTCAGCCTCATGTGATGTTGAGTGCAGTCCCTCTGTGTCTGTCCCTCTCTTTCTTAGCATGATACTCTCCATGTTTATCCATTTGTAAGCAAATTTCATAAATTCATCTCTCCTACCAGCTGCATAGTATTCCATTGTGTAGATGGATGTAAATGTACCAAATTTTCTTTAACCAGTCATCTGTTTTTGGGCACTCGGGTTGTTTCCAGATTTTGGCTATTGTAAACAGAGCTGCAATGAATATATAGGTACAGACGTAATTTCTACTGTGCTCTTTTGCATCCTCGGGATATATTCCCAGAAGTGGTATTGCAGGGTCATATGGAAGCTCAATTTCTAGTTTTTGAAGGACTGTCCATATTGTTTTCCAGGAAAGCTGGACCAGTCAGCATTCCCACCAATAGTGAAGGAGCGTCCCTTTTCCCCCCACATCCACGCCAGCACTGGTTGCCTTTGTTCTTTTGAATGTGTGACAGTCTCTGTGGTGTGAGATGATATCTCACTCTTGCTTTGATTTGCATCTCCCTGATGACCAGCATTGTGGAGCATTTTTTCATGTGCCTTTTGGCCATTTGTATTTCTTTTTTGAGGAAACTTCTGTTCATTTCTTCTCCCCATTTTTTGATGGGGTTGGAGGTTTTTTATTATACAATTCTACTAGTGTTTGTATATCCTGGATATTAATCCCTCATCAGATGGGCATTGGGTAAATATTCTTTCCCATTCTGTGGGCTCTTTCTGTATTTTGGTCACTGTTTCTTTTGAAGTGCAGAAGCTTCTTAGTTTGATGGGACTACATTTGTTTATGTTTGCTTCCACTTGCATGGTCAGTGCTGTTTCATCCTTAAAGATGCTTTTAGCTTCAATGTCATGGAGAGTTCTGCCTACATTTTCTTCTATGAACCTTATAGATTCATGTCTGATATTGAGGTCTTTAATCCACTTTGATCTGACTTTTGTGCCTGGCATTAGACAGAGGTCAGAGTTCATTTTTTTGCAGATAGCTATCCAGTTTTCCCAGCACCACTTGTTGAAGAGGCTTTCCTTGTTCCACTTTGCATTTCTTGCTCCTTTGTCAAAGATTAAGTGGCCCTATATTTGGGGGTCTGTGACAGGATATTCAACTCTGTTCCATTGGTCTGCAGAAGACCATAACTTCTTTCCAATATTTCATTCCTTCCTTCCTTTGCAGATGTCTTCTGTTTTTATCATTGCTTCATTGTGACATAAATGTTCTCTCCTATAAATATTGAGTCCATGTTGTGGTTGAAAATGGGGAAGGACAAAGGACAGCCGGTTCAGTTCCCTTTAAAGAACTTTCTCAGAAGTCCCTCACAGAACTTCTGTTCACATATTATCATCCAGAACTGTGCCTGTGGCTATCCAAAGCTAAAAGGGAGACAGAGAAATGCATTGAGTGGCTAAAAGTATTTCCACGCAATTAAACAGTGCTTCATTTAGTTATGGGGGGGAATGTAGATACTGGTTTGGGGATTCTGCCCATCAATCACTAAAGATAAGTAAGACTGTTAAGATAAACATATCCCTCCTTTATATAGGCATCGATCTTCACCTTTATCCAATGCCTTCACTTTTCCGTGGCTTTGTGACTCGGTCTTCCCACAGCAGCCTCAGTTAGAAGCATTTATCTCTTTGTCCCTATAACGTCCCTTAAACTTGCTTTATTCAATTTCTTTGGTTTCATATATACATATATATGAAACTAAAGAAATTATATATAATATAATGTCATATACAAAGAAATTATATATAATATAATTTCATATACATATATAATATATAATACATATATAATATAATTTCATATACATATATGTATATTATATGTATATATATATATACATATATATACATGGCTGGAGTGATGGCAAAGGGGGAGGATGTTTGCCTTGCATGAGGCCGACCCAGGTTCGATTTCTCCGTCCCTCTCCGAAAGCCTGGCAAGCTACTGAGAGTATCCCGCCCACATGGCAAAGCCTGGCAAGCTACCCGTGGCATATTCGATATGCCAAAAATAGTAACAACAAGTCTCACAATGGAGATGTTACTGTTGCTCGCTCGAGCAAATCAATGAACAGTGGGACGACAGTGCTACAGTGCTACATACATATATGTATATATACATATATATATATATATATGTGTGTGAGCTCTCTGGTCACTGTCACTGTCATCCTGTTGCTCATCGATTTGTTCTAGCAGGCACTAGTAACGTCTCTCATTGAGAGACTTCTTGTTACTGTTTTTGGCATATCCAATACGCATGGGTAGCTTGCCAGGCTCTGCCAAGTGGGCTCGATACTCTCCGTAGCTTGCTGGGCTCTCCGAAAGGAGCAGAGGAATTGAACTCGGGTTGGCCGAGTGAAAGGCGAATGCCCAACTGCTGTGCTATTGTATGTTTTTCAACAATCCTTTTCTTTTAATTTTCTTTTTAATTTGAATACTTTTGACTCTGAATCAAAAATTCCCAGGAAAAATCCATTTTGGCTTTTAAAAATCACTTTGTACAAAGTTTGTCATTTTCAATTATTCTCTTTGAGTGTTTAGAACCAATACTAGGTCATAATGGATAGGATATTGTAAGAAACATATCAAACTTCACATGAAATAATATTCTCCTTCAAAAGAGTCCTTTTCATCCAAGTAACTGTGAAATTGAAGAGTGAGGGTTAAGGTATGCTAAACCCTAAACATTCAGCCTGTAAGCGTCTCTCTCCCACCCTTTCTTAATTCTATCTTAATCATAATAAGTAAAACTTTAAACTATAAGCAGACTTCAAGAAAATGAAAAGCATTCTAAGTAGTCATAGCATCCACCTCCTCCTATCTATCCTCCCTCTCTCTCATTCCAAGAATTTATGGCTATAGAAAATCAATAACCAGGCTCCGGTGGTCAAAGACTACTAGGAATGTGTGTGATGTAAGACGCAGATGACACACTATAATTACCATGCAGTGCCATGCAATTTTAACTGGTAACAGTTAAGCATTGATTTCTATGTGTTATATGTAAGAATGGATTCAATATATGCATCTATACCTTCACAGTAAACATTTCTTTTTTTCCTTCTTCCTCAGTTTTTAAATCAATTCTTAGAACAATTTAAAATTTACAGAGAAATTATGAAAATAATGTCATGTTCACTATCCTTTCCAACACAGAGTAGACCCTATTATCCAAGTTATATTGTGGTGCATTTTATATAATAAGCCAATACCGATACCTTATATTAAGAAAAGTCTATAATTTACTAAGATTTCCTTAGTATTTACCTCATGCTCTTCTGAAGAATTCTATGCAGGACACCACCTTCCTTGTATTTCATTTTCATGTCCCTTTTGTGTCTTCTTGGTTGTAATGATTTCCCAGATGCCCTTTGATTTTAAAGATTTGATACTTTTTTAGGAATATTAACCAAGTAATTGACCCTTGGTGGAATGTGTTTCTCTCATGCAAGAAATTGTGGGTTATGAGTTTAAGGCATGAAGACCACAGAAGTAGAGGGGCATTGTAACCACATCATATAAAGCCTACATATGGGCAACATAAATATAGATGTTGACCTTAATCACCTGGATGCAGTAGTGTTTGCCAGGTTATCCCCTAGTGAGTTACTTAATTTCCCCCTTTATATACTTTTTCAATATCATATATGCACTCTTTCCTAAATATTGACGAGTACACAATTTATTTGGGCTTTTGCATCAAAGATTTGACTCTTCTTGCCATTTATTTATTCAATCACTTATCTATGAGCAGCAAAGAATCATAAATATTTATTTAATACTTAGGATTATAATCCAATATTACTCGATTTGCTATTGGAAGTTCCTCCCATTGACTTCTGTGCCCTTTTAACAAGCACACATTAGTGTGGAATGATTCATTTGTTGGTTTGTTTTTCAGGACTTCCTCATCTTGGAGCACCTAAGATATAGCAGATCCATTGTGTTTTAATGCTTGCCCTTGCCCTAGAATCAGTCATCTTTTCTTTTTATCTTTCAACAATCCCTTAATCAATAAATAAGCCAGAGGTTTTTGTTTCCATTCGCTTTTAACAAATAGAAAACAAAAGACACAAAATCTAAGTTAAAAAGAAGCAGAGGGGCTGGAGCGATAGCACAGTGGGTAGGGCATTTGCCTTGCACGTGGCCAACCTGGGTTCGATTTGCAGCATCCCATATGGTCCTCTGAGCACTGCCAGGAGTGATTCCTGAGTGCAGAGCCAGCAGTAACCCCTGTGCATCGCCAGGTGTGACCCACAAAGAAAAAAAAAAAGAAGCAGAGAAGGAAGAAAGAAGAGGTCTCATCCCCCTTTCTGTGCATTTCCTACATAGTAAGTCATCATTTCACACTTTTGAGAAATATATTTATTTTTATCTGTACCTATATGTATATGTGTTATCTGAACTAGATATATATCAAGTTAAATATAACAAAGTAAACATGACACAAACATGACACAAAGTAAACGTGACACTGTCACTGTCACTATCATCCCATTGCTTATCAATCTGCTCGAGCGGGCACCAGCAATGTCTCCATCATGAGACTTGTTACTGTTTTTAGCATATCGAATATGCCACGGGTAGCTTGCCAGGCTCTGCCGCGCAGGCAAGATACTCTCGGTAGCTTGCCAGGCTCTCCGAGAGGGGCAGAGGAATCAAACCCAGCCCACAAATTATACTAATATTTGATATTGTAATATTATGCTTAATATATGTGTGTTGATTACTTTATATGTATGTAGGGACATACATATATATATATATACACACATATATATATATATATATATATCTTTAAATAACACAAGAGAGACATACTAGTTCTGCTCCTAAAGACCTTTACAATGGATCAGGATCACCCAGATTTTTCAGGCTGTATTTCCCTTACATAGAATCAACTAACTGTAGCTGCTAATTATATCTACAAAATACCTACGGAGACATGCCCAGATGAATGGTGGTTGAACCTGTAGTCTAAAGACTGACCAATATAGGCCTTCCGCCCAGAGATGAACCAAGAGCCGCGGCAGGAGAAGCAGAGCCTCCCGCCTACTGACTGTGATCCTGAGGTCTCCTAACCCATTTTGGCACCAGAGCAGATTCTTGCAGCCATGCATTTTGACTGCGAACTGAACTACCACCTCGTGCAGCCCGGGGAGGGATTTTTTTTCCCTCTCCACCCCATTTTTCTGAGCGAAAATGGCGGCAGCGGCAGCAGCCACGCGGTGAGAGCCACCCTCTAAGACCCCTACACCAGGAGGTAGGACTTTCTTTAGTGACGTAGCCTGTAGGTGATCCTGGGAGGGGAGGTGTTCCCGGCACGCCTTCCGCCCAGAGATGAACCAAGAGCCGCGGCATGAGAAACAGAGCCTCCCGCCTACTGACTGTGATCCTGAGGTCTCCTAACCCATTTTGGCACCAGAGCAGATTCTTGCAGCCATCCATTTTGACTGTGAACTGAGCTAAAATATTAGAAACCCAAAACCCCGCGGCCGCTATCGCGGCCGCCTGGACTCAAAGTCTTCACTTTTACCAAGGAAGAGAAATTATTAGATGATGCTTATTCAGCAGGCCTGATTGTTGGGGAAAATTTCCAATCAACAATAGTGAGTTCTGTATGGAAATATGAAATGTACTCAATATATAGAGAGAATAATGGGAATATCATCAGCTACTTAGATGGGGGGTGGGGTGGGAGGGGGGTGTATTGGGGTTCTTGGTGGTGGAACGGGTGCACTGGTGAAGGGATGGTGGTTTAATCAGTATTTGACTGTGACTTAAACCTGAAAGCTTTGTATTTTTTTGTTTTCACGGTGGTTCAATAAAATATTTCTTTAAAAAAAAAAAGAGAGAAAATTATATAAAATAATTGAATAATGTTCAATAGAAGTAATTTTCATGGCAAAATAAACTTATGATAAAACAGAAGGAACTCCACCAAATAGGAGAACATATTTAATATAACACATTAGATAAAAAGTATATAAAATATATAAAACTCTAATAAAACACAACAGTGAAAGAACCAGTAATCCCATCATAAAGTGATTTGTTTTAATTTAAAAAATAAAAAAAACACTAGAACGGTTAATTAAAATAACTCAACATGGTTACAGCTCATACATAACCTTTCTGCATGTCTCCTTAGAGAAATTTCAGCAAATTAATTCTTAGATTTGCCATTGTAAGAAAATGAAATAATTGATAAGATTTTCGTGTATTCTAAGTTGTGTCTTCTGATTTATGTTAATGCTTAGTTAATAGAAATATCATCTTTAAAATTCAACTGATTGGGGCTGGAGTGATAGCACAGTGGGTAGGGCATTTGCCTTTCTCTAGGCTGACCTGGGTTCGATTCCCAGCATCCCATATTGTCCCCGGAGCATAATTCCTGAGTGCATGAGCCAGGAGTAATCCTTGTTAAAACCCAGGTGTGACCCAAAAAGAAAAAAAAATCCAACTGATTAAGATGTATTTCTTTATTTCTAATTTTTGAAAATACTATATTCATATAAGACATACTTTCCTCTTATTCATGCTAGGTAAAAGTATGCATTTTGAAATACATCTCTGAGAATATTTTATAATTTGATAAAAAATGTGAACTATAGCACAAAAACTTTTACCCAAGAGATATACAAGCATTCATACTATTAGTATAAATTTAGAGTTCATTATCAACATTCTGACATTTATAATATATTATCTTATCAATACTACTGTGTTTAGCAAGTATGTTTTTCTTGTGTTCTTGATATTTTTAGGTTACATAAAGTAGTATTGTGCATGTTTTGCAGTTTGTTTTAAAGAAGTATATTACAAGGTAGTTTATATTAGATTAAATTTTAAGAAAGTTTAGCGTTTTAATACTTAAAGTCTGCTTATTAACTAACTTTGTTGTGTTTTATTAAAATATATATACATTTATACATGTGTTTTTCCATTGTATATATTTTAGATATATAATTTTTTTGTCTCTTGAACTTTAAAAATAAAGACTGTTTTTCAGACTACACATAAAAAAAAAAAAAGACTGACCAATATAAATGACCATCACACCCATGCCTCATCCACATCTTTCTATATCACCTTCTCTTGGTGCACCATTCACTTGAGAATCGCAGTGAGATGAGGTCCTCACTTACCATCGGGGAGCCTCACTGCACTGATTCTGCTTCTGTCTACATGGAGTCTTTGCTAGGCAGGCATGCGCAATACACAAATGCGTATGGGACATTTTTTGGCTAACAAATGGAATGATTTCAGTACATGTGAAAGGAAAAGGATGCCACGTAAGTATTTTAAAAACAAAATGTAGATAAAGATTTAACAGGGGTTGAAGTGTTTGATTTGCTTCCTGCTGACCTTGGTTCAATCCTCACATCACATATGGTCCCTGAGCACTGCCTGGTATGGTCCCAAAACAGAAGCAAGTTCACGAGATAAATTAAAGGCACATTTGTTCAGAAATTACTGAGGGAAAAACAATAATGGTAGTTTGGGCCCAGAAAAACCAAAAAGGAACTTCCATTCCTAATCCTTCCTTCATTTCTTCTTTATTTCAACATACAAACAGAACTTAAGTACTCAGACCTTACAAACAAGCAGATTTAAGCTCTTCGTTGCATAGCTTTTACCAAGTTCATAGCCACTGTGAACCTATATCTTCACCTATCACTGTCACTGTATCACTGTCATTTCTGGGTTCGTCGATTTGCTCGAGCAGGCACCAGTAACGTCTCTAATACACTCAGCCCTGAGATTTTGCAGCCTCTCCTCACTGGTCTTTCCCAACGATTGGAGGCTCTTTCCAGGTCAGAGAC